>NC_137077.1:88339274-88604274 GCF_951640355.1 Cnephaeus nilssonii
CTGACACTTCACAGGTTAGCACTAAATTAAATTGGTCTTATCCTGGTGCCTAGTTCACGTGTATTAACTATATTCTCTCAACTTAACTATAAACTTCCTACATGTAACAGATCCCATGAAACACCCATCAGGTTACTTAAAAGTGAAAAAGTTTTGACTTCCACCTCCAGAAAGATGGAAGAGATGTATTTTTCTCTATTTCTCTCACTAAGTACACTGAAAAGCCCTGGACATTATATGTAAAACAAACATAAGAAGACCCTGAAAGGTGGTGAGAAGGCAGACCTGCCAGGGCCCTCGGTCCCAGGGAACAACACAGTGGTGAGCACCTTGGTTTATTGCTGTTACTATTAGCCTCTTAGATCCCAGACTCAGAACCAAAGAAGCCAGCAACCTGGGAACGCAAATGGACACAGACAAAGCCCCAACCAAATCTGCTCTTTCTAGCCTATGGACCAGGAAAAGCGCAGCCTAACAATGCAGCAATAACCATGCTACTCTAGCCAGAGCCACAGGAGAAAGTTGCAGGCCCATCTCCACCCACCCAGCAAGGCAGACTTGGGAGCCAAGAGGGCTGTTCTGGCCAGGCTATAAGAATGGAACACGGGATACCTCTACAGCTCTTACACGCATCAACAGGATAATAAAGGAAAACCTAAAACAACTCTACACATGTAAATTTGAAAATACGGATGAAAGATAACTTCTTTGAAAATATAAACCACCATGACTCACTCAATATGAAATTCAAATTTTAAATAGGCCTATAATAATTAATAATTAAGATAATTAATTTCATAATTTTAAAACTATGAAAAAAGAAATCTCCAGAGCCAAATGGTTTCACTGGAGAATTCTACAAAACATTTAAAGAAGAATCCTATCTAATAAAAAAGAAACATGCAAATTGACAGTAACCTCTGCTATGCCCACAAGCCACGCCCATCAGCCAATCAGAAGTGAATATGCAAATCAACCAAACCAAGATTGCGGTTAATTTGCATATCCAGGCACAGAGCGAAGACTGAAGACAGTGTAGAAGGAAGCCAAGCACTGCAGAAGGGAGCGAAGCTGCGGAGAAGCAAGTGGGGCAGCGGGGAAGCAGGTGGGGCTGTGAAGAAGGGAGGGAAGCAGGTGGGGCTGCGGAGAAGGGAGGGAAGCAGGCGGGGTGGCGGAGAAGGCCGCAGGAAGCCTTATTCTTGCAGGAATCTTCCTGCAACGGGCCTCTAGTTAACAATAATTCTACACAACCTCTTCCAGAAAATAAAAGAGAAAGAAATATTTCCCAATCCATTTTATAAAGCTAGTATTACTCTGATCAGAAAACTAGACACATACACATGTATACACACACACACACACACACACACACACACACACACACACACACACTACAGACCAATATCCCAACTCATAATCCTTAACAAAATATTAGCAAAAAAGAATTCAGCAATATATAAAAGGAAATATACACCATGACCAAGTGGGCTTTATTTGAGGGATTCAATACTGGTTTAATATTAGAAAATCAATCAATCCACCATATAAACAGGCAAAAGAGGGGGAAAAAATCACATAATGATATCAACCAAAGTAGAAAAGCATTTGACAAAATTCAATGCCCATTCATGTAAAAAACAAAACAAACAAACCTCAGTTGGGATGGGAATGGGGGGATGAGGACAAATATGTGATACCTTAGTCAATAAAGTAATAAAATAAATAAAATAAATAAAAATTAAAAAAAAGAGAGAGAGAAACTCAGAAAAAAGAAGGAAAATTCCTCAACTTGATAAAAAGCATGTAAAAACTTATACAGCTAGCATTATAATCAATAATAAAAAATTAAATGACTTCCCCCTAATATCAGGAGCAAGGATGTTCACTGTCAGCACTGTTTTCAACATACTGCTGGAAGTTCTAGCCAGTGCAATGAGGCAAAAAGGAAATAAAGGGCATATGGATTACAAGAAAAGAAATAAAACTGCCCCTATTTGCAGATGGCATGATTGTCTCTCTACAAAGAGAATCCCAAGTAATCTATATATAAAAAAATCTAAACTAACAAGTTTAGCAAAGTTGCCAGATACAAAATAAACACATGGAGGTTCTTGTGTTTTTATTTAATAGTAATGAACATGTGGACACCAAAATTAATAATACAATACAATTTACTTTAAAAATTAATACTTAAGTATAAGTCTCACAAAACATGTACAAAATTATGTGCTAAAACTACAAAAAGCTGAGGAAAGAAATCAAAGAATATGTAAATGGAGAGGCATACTATATGTATGGATTAAAGTTTTAATTCTTTTCAAATTGATATACATATTTAACAGAATTTCTTTCAAAATTCCAGTAAAATTTTTGGTAACTATACACAATATTATTCTAAAATTTAAATGGGAAGGCAAAGGAACTAGAATAGTCAAAACTATTTGAAACACGAGAATAAAGTGGGGCTAATCAGTCTACCCAATTATCATATAGCTAGAGTAATCAAAACTATGTGACACTGGCAGGAAGATAGACACAGAGACCAATGGAACAGAACAGAGAGCCACGAAATAGACCCACAAAAGTATGTCCAACTTCTTTATGATAGAGGTTCAAAAACAATTCAATTAAAGAAAATACAGTCCCTTTAACGAAAGTTGCTAAAGCAATTGGACATAAAAATAATAGACATAAAAATAATTCTCAACTTAATTCTCACACCTTATACAAAAAATTAACTCAAAATAGAGCATAACCTAAATCTTTTACAAAACACTTAGATAAGAGGAGAAACTCTTCAGAATTCAGGACTAGGTAGAGTTCTTAGACTTGACAACAAACGTATGATTCACAAAAGAGAAAATTGATAAATTAGACTTTATCAAAATGAAGACCTTTTGCTCCGTGAAAGTCCCTACTAAGCTACAGAGTGGGAGGAAATATTTGCAAACTTCATATCTGAAAATAGGCTAGTATCTGAAATGTATAAAACAACCTCTCTGAACTCAACAGTAAGAAAAAAATTCCCATTAGAAAATGGGCAAGAGACATTTCACAGATGAGGATTATAGACAGTAACTCAGCGCATGCAAGATGTACAGTATCATTAACCATCAGGGAAATGCAAATTAAAACCATAATGAGATATCGTTACAGACCTATCAGAATGGCTAAGACAAAAAAATAGAACTGAAAATTCTAAATACTTGATGTGGATATTCCTCCGCAAAGACATGGAGCTTAACTTCCAACCCTGTGGGTGTGGGCTAAGGACTTGCTCCTGAAGAGTAAAGTGAGGAGGGGGAGGGGAGAGGTAACTTGACAGTGGAGAAATCTGGAAAATCCCCCATCACCCAGCAGCCAGGGTTACCACCATCAGTCTTGTTGCATGCATGTGCCTTTGATGGGATGTGGTGGGGATGGCACTGCCCTCAGTGGTAATCCTCCCAAGTTCCATTACCCCAGTCTGACCATGAGAACATCAAAACAAACCCAAATTGAAGCACTTTCTATAAAATACCTGGCCAGCAGGCCTCAAATCTCCTACTGTCACCAAAAACAAGGAAGGTCTGAGAAACTGTTACAGACGAGACAAGGCCAAGGAGATAAGACAAACCAAAGGAACATGGTGCCCTGGATGAGATCCTCGAGGAGGGACCAACGATTGAGATCTGAATAAACTGGAGTTTAGCTAAAATAATGTGTCAGTGTTGGTTCTCAGTTGTGACAAAGGTACCACACAAATGTAAGATGCTACCAAAGGGGGAACTGAGTGAGGAACCCCATTTCTCAGTCATTTCTTGATTTCTTTCATGGAAGTCTCTGTACTCTTCTTGCAACTTTTCTATCTAAACCTATTCTAAAATGTAGTGTCTAACAAAATAAGGTGACACCGACAAATGCTAGCAAAAATGCGGAGAAACTGGATCCCTGGTACATTGCTGGAGGGAATGTAAAATGGTACAGCCACTTTGGAAGACAGTTTGGGCGTTTATTTTATAAATTAGATATGCAACTGCTGTATGACCCAGCAACTGCACTCCTGGGCTTTTATCCCAGAGGAATGGGAACTTAAGTTCACACAAAACACTGCACGAGAATGTTTATAGTGGCTTTATCTGTTATAACCCCCAACTGGCAACAACCCAGATGTCCTCCGTTGTGGAAAGGGTTAAACACCGTGGCACATCCACACCATGGAGTATCACTCAGCAATAAAAAGGAACAGCTACTGTGCATGTAACAACCCTAGACCAATCTCCAGAGATTACATTAAGTGGGGGGAAAAGGCCAATCCCAAAGGGTTACATACTGTATGACTCCATTTATAATAACATTTTGAAATGATAAAATTATAGAAATTGAGACCTGATTAGTGGTTGCCAGGGATCAACAACAGGTGGTTGAGGAAGGGAAATGGATGTGGCTATGAAAGAGCAATTTGGAAAATCCCTCTGATAGTGGAAATGGTCTGTATTTTTACTGTCATTGTCAATGTACTGGTTATGATATTGTACAGTGTCATCTATAGGTTCTGCAACTTTAAGTGAAATGTCGTATATCAAAATCAGTTTTATCATGGGCTAATTGACATAAACAAGAATTAGATTCCTAAGGCATCTCTTCAATCCTACATAATAAAATGGTAATATGTAAATTACCATCACTCCGCTACGCCCACGATTGGGCCAGCAGGAGGTGCAGGGGGTGGGACTCAGGGTGGCCGGTGTAGCTGATTGGGCCAGCAGGATGCTGAGCTCGCGGCGCCAGTGGCGCCGCGAGCTCAGCGTCTGTGTCATGGCTGCGCCGGAGGCTTTCGGAAGGCCTGATGCACCGGCGGACAGCTGGCCAGCTCCCCCGCGATCAAAAGCCAAAGCGGGGGAGCTGGCCGGCTGTCTGCTCCGGCACAAGGCCTTTCGAAAGCCTCCGCCACGCCGGAGGCTTTCGGAAGGCCTGGTGCACCGGCGGACAGCCAGCCCGCTGGTGCAGCAGGTGCATGATTAAATCATGCACTGGGCCTCTAGTGTTATAATAAAATGACATTGAACTAAATGACATTATTCGAGGACTTGCTGTTCTACGATGTTGAAAGACATCACCACAAGGGGCTACTCGGTAAAAGGTACATAGGATCTCTCTGTATTATTTCTTACAACTATATGAGACTATACAATCATCTCCAAAGTTCAACTTAAAAAAAAGTGCGATGTGCCCGGCTGACGTGGTTTGGTGGCTGAGTGTCAACCTATGAACTAGGAGGTCATGGTTCGATTCCTGGTCAGGGCACTCGATCCCCAGTGTGGGGCGTGCAGGAGGCAGCCAATCAATGATTCTCTCTCATCATTGATCTCTCTCTCTCTCTCTCTCTCTCTCTCTCTCTCTCTCTCTCTCTTTTCCATCCTCTTTAAATCAATAAAAAAAATATTTTTTTAAAGTGAGAAGTGCCAAACCAAGGCACTTTCAAAATCATGCCACGGACTACACAGAAGGTCTCTCAGTGTTAACAGGGGTCACAGAGGTCTAAATGTCTGTAGCTACTCAAACCCTGTCCCTGCAAACATGGAAACAACAACATTAGATTAGGAACACCTGGAAACATTCACAGGGACAAAAATTGATGACACTAGAAAGGAACAAGAAGGTGACACTGAGGCACCTGTCCTTGGCCTCTCTGAGGCTCTGGGAAATTGGTACCTTATTCTGGGAGCTGCCATTGCTAAAATGTTTTGAAATCTTGTCTAAATACACCCTGGAACCCACAGTGTGTAAAAAGCTACACTTTGCACGTCTTCTGCCACCTCAAGTGGGTTCTATTTTCCTGAAACCAGTAAAAACAATGAGAAGTGTTATGTCTATTGTGATGAGCACAGCGGGGTGGGGTGCAGCAAGAACCAGGTTTAAGTGCACTTTCTGCCACTTGGTGACTATGTGGCCTCAGGCATGTAACTTAATCTTTATTAATGTTAGTTTCATAATCTGTAGAATAGAGCTAATTATGCCCATCTCCCAGGATTTTTGTAGGATTAAATGTGATGATGGGTGTGAAGCTTCTAGTCCTGTGCCTGGCCCAGAATCAAGGCTCTTATTTAAACAGCATTTAGAGATGGCTGAAGGATACAACTTGATTTTCTTGTTAGGCTCCTAAATGGAACCGGAGGGCCATCCAAGGAAGAGTTCAAAAATGTGCTGAGTTGCGTCAATCAACCCCTTTGGAATAGGTTGCTAGTCTCTTAAGTTGTGTGAAGAACAAGTCACATTATGTTTAAGAAGTTCTGGCATGTTTGTTATAAAGCCAATTTTATTTCCTTAGAGTCATATCCGACATTGATGTGGCATCACTTATTAAAGAAGTGGTCAGCATTTTCTCCCTCATCAGACCTAATACTTAAAAGATGACACTCATGATTTATTTTTTTTAAATCTATACTGTAAATTTTTAGTTACCTGGGAAATAAAGTTGTTTGATGATGCCAAACAAAATAAGTATCCCCAAGTTGTTTCTTTGGTCGGTCTAATTTTATTTTAGTCAAGGTGATATGTGTACATGGTTTAAACATCAGACAGTACTACAAAACTTATCCTGCTCTTTTCCTTGATTTTTCACCTCAAGAGATATTGTTTAAAACCATGGGGATGCATTTCTGACATATTCCCATACAAACTAGTTTAAATATGTGTTCTTTTTAAAAAAGCTTTGCCTTCAAGATATCACAGTTTAAACATTAAAAAGAATAATGACTGCAATGGATCGAAACACATCAAATATATAAAAACCTGTGAGTTCAGAGAACACATTTGCAAGCCATCGATCAGACAAAGAACTCATATCCAGAATATACAACACTAATGATGAGATATACTGTGTAATAAAAAATGAGCATAAGTTTTGAACAGGCTCTTCGCAAAAGATGTGTAAATGGCCAATGAGTCTAAAAAGATTGCCAAAACATCCTTTGTCATCAGGAAGAGATGAGATAAAAACCTCAATGATAAATAATTTAATACACCTAGACAGACAAAACCAAGTGTTGACAAAGGTGTGCAACAACTGGAACTCTCATACATTGCTGGTAGGAATGCATGGGTAAGTACAACCACTTTGAAAAACAGTTTGGCAGTTTCTTATAAAGTTAAATATTCACCAACCACACAACTCAGCAATTCTACTCCTAAATATTTCCTCAAGAGAAGTAAAAGCATTTTTCAACAAAGAGAATCATATACAAATGTTTATAACAGTTCTACTGGTAATAGCAAAAAAACAAAACAAAACTGAACACACCCAAATGTTTATCAACAAATGAATGGATTTTAAAATTATGGTATAGTCATGAAATAGAATGCTACTCAGTAATAAAAAGAAACTATTAATATAAGTAACAACATGAATGAATCTAAAAAATATTATGCTCTGTGAAAGAAGCTGGAAACAAAGAGTATAGCATAATTCCATTTATATTGGAGTCTAGAACAGGCAAAACAAATTAATAGTGAATAAAAGATCTGTGGTTGCCTGCACATGGAAATGGAGGGGATAGTTGACTACAAAGGAGCATGAGAAAACTTTAGGGGAAATAGAAATGTTCCATATCTTTAAAAAATATATTTTTATTGATTTTTTTAGAGAGAGAGGAAGAGAGTGATAGAAACATCAACATGAGAGTGGAACATGGATTGGCTGCCTCCTGCACACCCTCCACCAGGGATCTAGTCTACAACAGGGGCATGTGCCCTGACCAGGAATCAAACCAGTGATCTCTTGGTGCATGGGACAATGCTCAACCAAGTGAGCCACACTGGCCAAGGCAAAAGAATGGCATTTTATGCCTAATGAACTAATGGCTACCAATGGATAGTGGAAACCATTAAGTGAACGACTGATAGAAAATGTCATATTGAATTAAATTTATCAAACTTCACATTGCTAAGAATGGGACAACCAGTTATGATGTGCCTCCTGATGCAATGCAATATAAACTTGAATCTAATTGGAATCCTAGTTCTACAAATTTACAGCAAAGAAAAATAACTTTAAACATCAGCATGAGAAAAGAATCAGACAAATACAAAGTCATAGAAATTTAAAAAGACACATTATTTAAATTTTTTTATTTGTTAAGATATATTGAAGTATTTGGGGGAGAACTTGCATGATATCTGGAATTTGTTTTAAAATTCTCTAGTAAAACAAAGAAACAATATTAGAAATTTAAAAAATAACTTAAAACTATATGATTGGTACTTGGGGATTCTCTATATTATTCTCTTTTATGTACCCTCAAATATTTCAATAATAAAAAGTGAAGGAAAAAGTATGGCTTTCAGAGAAAATTTTTAGTTACCTGGGAAATAAAGTTGTTTGATGATGCCAAACAAAATAAGTATCCCCAAGTTGTTTCTTTTTTCGGTCTAATTTTATTTTAGTCAAGGTGATATGTGTACATGGTTTAAACATCAGACAGTACTACAAGACTTATCCTGCTCTTTTCCTTGATTTTTCACCTTTAGACATTGCTTACTAATCCTACAACATCAATGTCTGTGGGTCTTCATCTTGGGCCAGTTAATTTCCAAAAAGAGAGATCTTTCTCTCTGATGCTCTGCTAGAGTTGGAGGTAAATGTGGGAAAGAAGCAGTTACCTGGTTGCCAGGGTGGGGAAAGGATTCTATAATCTGTTAACAACCCCTGGTTTATGTCCCCACCTATAGAGATGCTTGGTGCCATCAACTCTCAGGTTTTACTGGACAGGTTTTTTTGTTAGTCCTTCTATCATAGGCATCTCTGGATTTCTCTGCTCTGCTAAGTCAGTTTCCATTCACACGTCAACTTTCCATTGACCACACTCATCATTTATTCATTCAACAAATAATTTATTGAGTACTTGCAATGTGATAAATACTTTTCTAGGTGCTTGGAATACATCAATGAGCAAAACAAGCATCAGGCTTAATAAGTATGCTATGTGTGATATTAGAGCAGGAAAAGGTAATCAAGTATGGGAGAATGTCAAGTTGTGATTTTAAATAGGGTGAAAGAGTGAGCTGTATTTAAAAGGTGACATTTGAGGAAAGACCTGAAGGAGGGAGGGAGTTAGCCATGTGGATATATCTAGGGACCACACCATTGAGTTGATGACTTTTGATTGTGTGGACTCCTCTTTTTGTCCTTGTAGGATATATCCTCAGATTTAGTTCTGTCATGTTAGTGAGGTTCAGGAAGAGAACAAGTATACATGTTGATGTGCTTAATCCAACACACTTAATGAGAACTGATTCTTACCAACCTCACTTTCACATCCTAGTATGCTTCCTATCTTTCCCAAATTGACTAGCACCAGAAGTCTATGATTAATATTTATTGTTACATTAAATTAATAAATAATTAAAAACAAATCATTAACAAGTCATTAGAGTTGGAGATTTCAGCAATCCTCTATCAGAAATGGACAGATCCAGAAGACAGAAAATCAGCAAGAACATAGTTGAACTCAACACCACCACCAATAACTGGATATAATGGACATCTAGATTATTTCATCCAACAATTACTAAGAACACATTCTTCTCAAGCTCACATGGAACATTCACCAAGATAGACCACATTCTCTTTTTTTGTTGTTGTTACTTCTCACCAAGGATATTTTTTCCTTTGATTTTTATAGAGAGTGGAAGGGAGGGAGGAAGAGAGAGAGAGAGAGAGAGAGAGAGAGAGAGAGAGAGAGAGAGAGAGACATCGATTGGTTGCCTCCTGCACATGCCCTGACCAGGGCCAGGGATTGAACCTGTAACCCAGGTATGTGCCCTTGACCAGGAATCGAACCTGAGACCCTTTGGTGTGCAGTCTGACAACCTAACCCCTGAGCATCACTGGCCAGGGCAAGATAGAACACATTCTTGCCTATAAAACACACCTTAACAAATGTAAAAGAATAGAAATTACACAATATCTATTCTCAGACCACAATGGAATTAAAGAAGAAATTAATAGCAGATAGATAGGTGGAAAATTCTCAAATACATGGAGATTAAACAATACATTTTAAAATAATAAATGTGTCAAAGAAAAAATAAGAGTACATTAAAATATTTGAATTAAGTGAAAATGAAAATACTTATCAAAATTTGTGGGATGCTGAGAAGACAGTATTTAGAGGAATGTTTATACCATTGGATGCATATATTAGAAAAGAAGAAAAATATAAAAGTAATCATCTAAGCTTCCACCTTATGAAACTAGAAAAAGAAGAGGAAATTAAATTCAAAGTGAGCAGAAGAAAAGAAATAACAAAAATTAGAGCAGATATCAAGCATATTGAAAACAAGAATCAATAAGAGAAAATTAACAAAACCAAATTCTGGTTCTTTGAAAAGATCAATAAAATTGATTAGCCTGGCTAACTAAAAAATAGTAAGAGGATTCAAATTACTAATATCAGAAATGAAAAAGGAGACATTATTACAGTTCCCATGAACATTAAAAGTATAATAAAGAAATATTATGAACAATTCTGTTTCCCAAAATTTGATAACTTAGATAAAATGCACCAATTCCTCCAAAGACACAACCTACCAAAACACACACAAAGAAGAAAAGAACACTCTGAATAGGTTTATGTCTATTAAAAAAATTGAATCAATAATTAATAACCATTTAAAATTGAAAGTATTAGGCCCAGATGGATTAACTGCCTGGCTGGTGTGGCTTAGTGGTTGAGCATTGACCCATGAACCTGGAGATCACTGGTTTGATTCCTAGTCAGGGCACATGCCCAGATTGGGGCTCAATCCCCAGTAGAGAGCGTGCAGGAGGCTGCCAATCAATGATTCTCTCTCATCATTGATGTTTCTCTCTCTCTCCCCCTCTCCCTTCCTCTCTCTCTCAAGTAAATAAAAACATATTTTTAAAAAATTCATGTCCACTGGAATGTTACAATGTGATCTTATTTGGAGATAGCATCTTTGCAGATGTATTTACTTAAGACACTTGAGATGAAATCATCCTGGATTTAAGGTGGGCCCTAAATCTAAGAACTGGTGCTTTTATAAGAAAAGAAAAGGACAAAGAGACACACACAGAGAAAAAAGTGGTGATATGAAGATGGAGGCAGAGATCAAAGTGATGCCAGGGAACACCAAGCATTGCCAGCTCCCACCAGAAGATCAGAGAGAGACATGGGGTGGATGGAACTCCCTCAGAGCCTTCAGAAGGAACCCTCCGTGCCAACACCTTGACTTCAGACTTTGCCCTCCAGAATCACAAAAAAAAACAACATATTTCTATTATTTTAAGTAACCTGATTTGTGGTAATCTGTAATGGCAGTCTTAATAAATTGATATACGAGTACAGTATAAGTAAATCACTGAATAAATAAAGGGAAGAGAAGGGTCAAATATCCCTTATAAAAGAATTCTATATAATAATAGAGGAATATGCAAATTGTCTGTTACTCTGTAACATCACGACTGATCACAGGAGGCTGCCTACGTGTGCGCAGTGGGGTGTTGCTCTGGAGACAGGGCAGAAGCAGGGAGGTGCCTGGAGGAGGCGGGACCATCCTGTGGCGGGAGGGTGGGGGTGAGAGCCCTTATCGCCCCCCTCACCAGTCCTTCACCACCCACCGCTCGCTCTCAGAGTGCCCCGCCACCCACCTGCCAGGGCAAGGAGCACAGTGCAGCAGGCGGGAGGCTTCCATGCTCTCCTCCGGAGCCATGATGGGGCAGAGCCGCTGCATTGCTCCAGAGATGGGGCAGAAGCGGGGAGGCGCCCAGAGAAGGCGGGACCAGCCCAAGGCGACTGGAGGGACTGAGGGTGGGGCTTAAAACGGCCAGAGAAGGCCAGAGGGGTCAGGGGGCCAGGCGTGCTGGAGCTCTGCATGGAAAGGTTCAGGTGTCAAGGCAGGGCAGGGCCGCGTGATTTCGCACGCTGGGCTCCTAGCTTCAAATAATATAGGTAGATAATCTCTCTCCCAGAAGTGGAGCTTAATTCCTCTCCCCTTGAATGTGGGCTGGACTTAGTGACTTGCTCCCAAAGAATAGAATATAGAATGAGAAAGATAAAAACTCTACAGAAACACAGTAACTCTACAGGAAGACACCCCTTAATCTAGTGATCAAGGTTAATTTCACCAGTGACAAGTCACACTGATGGTGCGTGTCACCTGATGCAATGCAGTGAGGGCATTTCACTTTCATGGTCTTCTTTCCCTAAACCCATCACCTCAGTCTAATCCCTCAATCTAATCGTGAGAAAACATCAGATAAGCCCAAATTGACACAATCTACACAATACCGGACCATCACCCTTTAAAACTGTCAAGGTCATAAAAGAAAAGAAAAGACTGAGAAAATGACACAGATAAAGGAGACTATGGAGACGGGCTGATTAAATGCAATGTGGTGTCCTGGATTGAATCTGGAACAGAAAAAAGACAGTAGTGAGAAAACTGATGACACTGAACAAATTGTGGAGTTTAGTTAAGAATATTGTGCCGATGTCAATTTCATAGTTTTGACAAATGTACCATGGTGGAGATGGTAACATTAGAGGAAGCTGGGTGAAAGATTTAGGGGAAGTCTCTTAACTATCTTTGCAACATTTTGGTAAATCTAAAATTATTCCAAAATGAAAAGGGTTTTAAAAAATACAACTGTGAGTAAAAGATCTAGAAGCTAGTCAGCACTTTCTCTACCTCTACTTTCCACCTGTGGTTTTACTTCCTCTCTGAGATGGAAGAGAATCTTTACTCAATTTCTGTTTGCCTCCTCCTCCCCCTACCTCTTTCCCAAATTAATAAATAATTTTTAAAAATAAGTAAAGGAAATGAGTGAATGGATAAACATGAACAAACAGACAGACAAATAGATAACTTACAGTAGAATGAGGGCATGCAGCAGTTTGGTGGGAACAATTAGAAAGTGTAAATATTTAGCCTTCACAGTTTGCCCACCACAATGGCAACAGTCACACCAGCACAGTGTTTTAAAAAAGAAAGTTCAATATTGATTCTGGCTTCCTGGTCCATCATCCACCAGGGCTCCTTGCACAGCTGGTTTTCGAATGGAGCCAAGGTTTGCTCTATTGGCCTTCTGACTTCCCACTGCACATGTGTTACAGGTAAACAATCCACTGGCTTCCACTCCATCTGATTGGCACTCACGGAAGAAAAGCACAGGCTGAGTACAGGGAGCACATCTAATCCACGCTTGAATATCCACAGGAGACTGCTGTGCGGGTAGATGCACTAGATAAGGTATGTGAGGACTCTCTGTGAACCTGCAAACACTACAGAATTGAGAGGTGCTATTGTTGCTATTATTCGCCCCATGCCTTGGTTCCCTTGAGATCATCCTGTTCTCCTTGCCATTTGCCCAGCATGCTTCCAGATGAACTTCACAGACACCTAACACACAGCAACTTGGCCTGGTTTGCTTTCTCAGCCCCTGCAGCTCTGGACTCTGTAGCTTGAGTCACTTGATACTTATGAATTTAGGCTCAGCCCTATATTCATCTATACATTTAAAAAAATTAATTCAACTACATGGCAGCTCTGTGCTAGGCATAGGAACACAGAGGTAAATAAGACACAATCCCTAACTTGGAAGAGAACATACTACTTTTGGCTGCTCATTTGCTTTAGTTCTGACCCACTGGGTATCCTAGTTTAGCTTTTCCTCTCTTCTTCAACATCAGACTTTGCTCTCTCCCTGGCTTAGTCCATCCACACTACCTGGCAGGTGATCTGATCCTCCGGTTTGGCTTTGGAATCCCTACCGCCTGAGCCCTCCTTAGCATGCGGTGGTATAGGGGAGAAGACACAGTCTGGTATCCATGCCCCTTGCCAATTCTTAGCCTTGGGGATCCAGGAGTCCAATAGTTCTGGCTATCCACCCTCTGCCTGGACGTCAAGTTTCCGGGTTGCTTGCTGCTTTTCTTCGCTGGTACATTCTGTCCACCTGTTAAGACATTCTACAGCTTTCACCGGCACTTTCTCTAACTTCCTGCATGGACCCCAGTGGACTTTTGTGTGCACCCCTGAGAACTAATTTGCCCTTCAGTTGGAACCTCCAAGGAGCAGCGCTGGGACCTTGCCTCCATCCCATCTTGCTCCCACTAAAGTATAGGATCACAGTTCCTCCATGGCTTCTGAGAGGGTCCAGCTGAAAATGGCTGGACAACGTGTCCCACGGGTAAGAGGAGGGCCATGCCCCAACTGGGAGAAGCAGCACTTTAGAATTTTCATACTTTCTAAGACTGTGACAAGAAACACATTCTTGCTCAAGTCTGAACCAGTTCTCTGTGTCCTACCAAGCAAGCAAAGCCTAGTTTTAAAGCCAACATGTCTCATTTTTGGCATTAACATCAGTACTTCTTTGAATTTTCTTCTTTTTAAGTGGGGAATAACCTAAATGAAGACAGTTCTGCTGGTCAGGAGGTTGGCAGAGATTAGGGGCATTCACTGGCATCAGAGTTCTATGGAACACAGCTTTCCCTCTGGTGTGCCGATATCGATCCCCTCAGGGTTGGTCACCTCTGTAAGACAGCAGGTAGCAGGTAGTCCATTCACTCTGTGACTATGATCATTTGCTTATGTGTTCCATGATGTAAAGAAGGTTGGAAGGCTCTCTTACAGGATTGGACATCAACTGCTACCTTCTTCATTGCTGTGGCTGAAACAATGCCTTAGAATCCTGGGGTATGGCTGGTTGGGGCTGGGGAGGGCAGGCTAGCCCAGCTGGATAGAGGCCCAGGAACCTCATGTTGTAGAGATTGTCCCTCATTTGAAGCTCTCAGAGATGCTGAAGCCAAGAGAATGGGAACCAAATGGACCCTAAGACTGACCAAGGAGTCCAGATTTCTCCTTGAATCATGAGTACTGGGATCGATACTGAGGCTGAGTTTCTAACTGAGATGTGAAGGCCCATGAAGTGAGAGAAGGGGGAGCTGATGAGAGGACAGAGAACAGAATCTGAAAACTGTTGCTGTCCCTCCCAGCCTTTACCTTGCACCAGGAAGAACTGGATAAATCTGAAGGGTGGCATGGGTCAGAGGTGAGGGGAGGGGGTGGTCAGAGAACTCCATCACTGTCAAGCCCTGTGTTAACAGTGCCTGGAATTGGAAGTGTCTTTCCCTCCCTTCCACCTCTTCAATTCCTACTCATCATTTGAGGTCCAGCTCAAGACTGACTTCCCTGTGCAATTCGCTCCTTCCTCTGAACTCCCACCTCCATTGTGATCCCCACCATGCACGTTGGCATGTGGTTACTGATACACTGCATCATACAGGTTCACATGCTGCTTTAGTCTTATTTCGGTCCTGGAAACGAGGCCTTAGGTCCTTTCCTAACCCTCATTGTATCCAGCATTCTGCAGGGCTTAGTAAATCCTCATGAAATGAAGGCAGTAATCAAGTTATATTGACATTCTCAATGGCCCAGATGGTTCACCAACCCTGGGTGGTGCCTATCTGGCTCCATGCAAATAAACAAATGTCTGTGAGTGGTAAGATTTCCCTAACATGTGTCAACTAGTAGAGGCCAAACTTACTACCAGTTGGACAGACACACCATGGGGCTTTCCATAATTAGCAAATTATGGTAGCTTAGTAGTTCTCAACCTTGAATTCCCTTTGGAATCATCTAGGAGCTTTCAAATGTTCCTTCTGATTCAGTTGGTCCAGGGTGGGGTCTGAACACTGTTGTGTTTTAACAACTCTTCATACTCTAGTGCCCAATCCCATCTGATCCAATTCCAAATGTCTAAACAGTGTTTTCTATCCTTTTATACAATTTGATTTATTTATCAAGTATTTAGGCAGCTCATTATGTGCCAGGTAGCAACAAAGAGAAACATGGTACTTACACTCAAGAAACCCATTGTTAAGTGAGAGACACTTTTATGGAAATAAATAAAAGTGCAAGTAAACCTTGCTACCTAAACTTGAGAACTTAACTGATTCAGATAAACTTTTAGATAAGACCATGCTATCTGGATTCTCACTACTTTCTACCAAAAGGCAGAAACCAAACAGATTAAGATACGTGGGACTGCTCTCTATGAAAATTCACCATCCAACCTCTTGCTATAGCTCAAGAACCAAATAGACTGGGTTAGCACATGCTTGTAAGTGCTGTGTAGGAGAATGAGCTCAGAATGAACAGGAAGAAATGGCCATCTAAACAGGGAAGGGTCCCTGGCCTTGGAATCTTACAGTTCCCGACAGTCAGGCTAAGTAAAAAGGAAACTTTCCAGGGTAAATGAGGGTTATACACCAGTGCTCAATCCCTGCTGGAGGTTCTTCTTTTCCCACTTTTGAGGCTTCTGTGTCTCCAGTAGTGGTTCCAAAGAAAAGACTGAGAACCTCCCTTGTCTGGTTCAGTTGAGCTGAGCAGGTTACCTGTACATAGAATAGAGCATGTGGGGCATTTCTTCTGATCAGAAAAAGTGGGGTGTTTGGGAGGAGAACTAGGTATGGAGGAGAGAGAAACAAAGGGATGGTGCTTAGCACTGTCCAAAAGACCAAAGAGAAAGCTCAATCGAAAATCTCTCAGTTCCTGGGGCACTTGCATGGTTTCTACAATTGTTCATCTGTACCCCAGCCCCCCGATCATACACCTTTTATGCACCTTCAGATATATCTGGGGATTACTGGTAACCTGAACTTGTCCATTACTCTCACCTCATGGTCTTATGATAAACAAGATGTAGGAAGAGGCTTCAAAAGTCATCTCTTTGTTGTCCCACCATTACATAATACCCAAAACTGATCATGGAAAGGCTAGCCCTTCGGTGAGATCCGTGGATAGAGATTCTCTAGCACCCAGCAGGGGCTGACATCTTATCCCACTTCCTCCTCTGATGCTGCCACTAGAGCTCAGCCCTCCATTCTGGACTGTCAATATGCCTGCATTTCCTGAGGCAATGGATGGCTCTCCCCATACCTACCCTTGTCTTCTCTTTTCTTGGCCTCCCCCTTGCTGCAAATTTAAGAATGCTCTCACTGAGTTATGTCACTCAAAATTATTTCCCAGGCCCTTCATCTGTTGGCCCACAAAGAAAGATCGATAAGAGAGTTCAAGAAAGCCGAAAGCCAGGAGCATTCCCCAGGCTGGACTGAGGAAAGGTTGAAGCAGACCAGGCACAAACCCTTCAGCTCCTTGTCAGCAGCCTTTGATCTGCATGGCAGCTAACACAAAAGTAGAATTTGGCCCTCCAACTGTACAGGACGAGACTTGACAAGGAAATCAGTTTCTCTGACAATTTCAAAAGCCCCGACACTTTCGTCACTTGGCACTTGGCCATGAGGAATGGTGCTGTGGACACATACACACCCCACCAGAGAAGCCATTTTCCCAGGAAGGACCGAGAGTTCAAGTGCAGGCAAGTCCCTGAGGCATGAAGGACAAGCTCATCCCTGCCTTCCACTGAGGAGAGGTGTTGTAGGAACCGGGAGGAATTTGGGTTCCTGGGTTGTAAGGAACAAGGAGGGATTGCCAGGGAGTGTGAGAAAACTCTTTCATTAAATCTAAAGAATAAGCATGCCGGCTCCTGGTCTTGTGAAGTTTCAGCAGAAGATGCTGCACCTGGCCTTTGGAGGTCATTCCACACTTACAGGGCTGTGAAGGACTCAGATGTTCATTTTCAGCTTGCCTTACTTGTTCTTAGATAAGCAAACCAAAATACATTACGATAGCCTTTGATAATGATTCCATTTTACCATTCCTGAGTGTTCTTATCAGTTGCCTTAACCTCTCTAGGCTTCTTTGTTTGGGATTAATCACAGATAGCTAAGGTGCTGGGCTTGCAGCTGGTTCAGGACCAGTGCTTAGCAGTGAGACTAGATGACATCTTGAATGTTCCTGATTAAAATGTCAACTGAAGTGCAACTGCCTTTCAGGGATGCCAAGGAGGATTCCTGTCAGAGTGAGAAGTTGATTAAACAATCTCGGAGCTCCTCAGTCTATGACATTTTTCAAAAGTGAAGGGCTCAACGGATCATTAAGTCCAAGAGAGTTCTGGAAGCCAGGCTTGACAGGAAGCACTAATTATTTCACCAAAAAAGAATGAATGTAAAACTGATTATGTTGGGAAGAGACAATGAGAATATAAGACACATTCCTCTCCCTTAGGAAGATCCCCACTGGTATTTGAACAGCATGCGTGTATGTATCTAGTAAGACTCACACTGGCCCTGGCCAGTGTGGCTCAGTTGGTTGGGTGTCGTGTCCCATGCACCGAAAGGTTGCCAGTTTGATTCCTGGTCAGGGCACATGCCTGAGTTGCGGGCTTGATCCCTGGTAGGGGGTGTGCAGAAGGCAGCCGATTGATGTTTGGCTCTCATATTGATGTTTCTCTCTCTCTCTCCTTCTTCCTTTCTATCTAAAAAAATTAAGAAGAAACCTAAAAAAAAAAGGACTCAAATTCAAAGTGAGTGTGGGGAGCTGCAGACATCATGTCAGAGCAGCCCACACAGTGAATGATAAGCAAGAGTGGATGAGAGGGGAAGCAGATCCTGCAAACCATGTGGTACTAGATATGTACCAGGGGTATTACAGGCCAATACCAAGTCACCCAAGGTGACCCAAAGGAAGACCAACTGTTGCAGGTCAGATTTCCCAGGAAGCAGATTCTGAAGTGCCGATTAGTGTGAAGGGAATTTATTTGAAAGTGCTCTTAGTATCAATACCCATGGGGTGAGGGAAGAAAGCAGAAGGGCAGAGAGTGAAGCTGGGCTGCAATGCAGTTGCAAGGCCGGCCAGCCCATCTATCACAGCTGACCCTGTAGAGCTGTCCCAGATTGAGCCATGGGCCAAGTCTTTAAATCCTTGCATGCCCAGTCATTAGTACAGCTGCCACTGGGAGGGCAGCATGTCTGTAGATGAGGCGCTTTCTCTTCAGCAAGGGAGATTCCAGGTAGGGCTAACGGCTGAGTGCTGTGGGCCAGCGGCATTCCCAGCAGGTAGGGGATAAATCCTTCCGTCCTGAAGGGAGATCTGGGCAGTGCCACCTGCATCAACTACACCTACTGATCAGACACTTCAGAGCCGGATCCTACTCTCAGGGCTGGCCTTGGGAAAACTGGTAGAGTTGCAGAATTTTTCCAAAGCACCCCTCACATTCCTTCCCTGTGTCCTTTATATCCCCTCTCCCATGAACATCCTGGAGCTTCAATTCCTCAGTATATATCCATCGTAAGGGTTCAGAACCCAGTATGACACTATGTCCTAAATGCCAAGGAGTATTTTAAGGGCGGTCCTCAGGGACACATGCATAATGCTAAAGAAAGGGTTGTTAGTGGTGCCATTTCCCTATCAGTGCTATGAGGGGTCTTTGCCGCGACTAATCAAACCCAGATTTAAAGAGAAATCAAAACCAGAATCCTTCTCCTCAAAGGTATGTAGTTGGAAGGGATTTTATTTCTCCAGAAGACATGTTCCCTGAACTTGGAGAGGGATCCAAAGTTGATCAAAGTTTCCTCTCCTGGGTAAGTTCCCAAGAAGAATAATGACAGATTTTAGATGTTTGGCAGACCAGAAGATTCGGTCACCTGAGGGCATGCACTAGTGCTTCTGAACTCCCTTCAACACCACATAAATAATTGTGCTCTGCAGTAGCAGCATCACTCTCCACCATGACCACCACAAGCATCACAACCACAGCATGACCATCACTACCACAGCATGACCATCACAACCACAGCATGACCAACACAACAACCACAAGCACCACAACCACAGCATGACCAACACAACCACAGCATGATCATCACAACCACAGCATGACCAACACAACCACAGCATGACCATCACAACCACAGCATGACCATCACAACCACAGCATGACCATCACAACCACAGCATGACCACAACTGCAGAATGACCACCACAACCACAGCATGACCAACACAACAACCACAAGCACCACAACCACAGCATGACCAACACAACCACAGCATGACCATCACAACCACAGCATGACCACCACAACCACAGCATGACCACCACAACCATAGCATGACCACCACAACCACAGCATGATGACAATAATCACAGCATAACCACAACCATAGCATTAACACTATACCCACACCATGACCATAACAATCACAGCATTACACCACAACTATACCACAAACACCACAAACACCCCAACCACAGCATGACCATCATAACTACACCACAACCATACCACAACCACAGCATGACCATCACAACCACAGCATTGCCACCACAACCATACCAGCATTAGCCAAGAGAGGGCTTCCCTAATTAAAGCAACTATTTTGCCAAACCATCAGTGTAATCAGAATTAAATGAACCCAGGGGGAAGCCATTAATCATGAAAAGTGGAGGGGGATATAGGAATGAGATAGGGTAGAGAGTATAATCAGGAGAGAATAACCAGGAGATATCATGGTGGCTCAAAAATGACCAAAGAAAAGATGACTACTTCCTTTTAAGGAATTTAAAAGAATGTGGAAAATTCTCTTCTTCCTGGCAGGGGGCGGGGGATACATATTAGTCAATTTGTCAATTAACAAGCACTTATGCAACACCACTTTGACCAGGCCCTTAGGTCCATGCAGGACTTGACAGGAAGGGAAATACAAGGATAAACAAGGTACAGGTCAATTTCAAGGAGCTCACAGTCTACTTCAAACTATACTGCAGGCACGGACACTAAAATGACAACAAACAAGGAAAGAAGTCAATAGCAATATAAAGAAAGTGTCAGAAGCTCCAAGAAGCCTGCTGTTTTGGAGGATGCAGAACCCCAAGAGGTGGAGAGGAAGTGGAGAGCCTTCCAACAGGGAAAACAGCGTAACAGAGACAAGAAATGCACCTGCCTGTTCTGGCATCAGTGAGTATTTATAAGTAGTAAACAAATGGGGCAGGCACTGTTCTGGATATTTAAGTCATTAAATGCTCACAACCACCCTAGGAAGTTGGTCTTATTATTATCTCCACTTTCTAGACAGGGAAACTAAAACACAGAAGATTTAATCAACTTGCCCAAGGTTGCACAGAGAGGATGTGGCAGAGCTGAAATTCAAATGCAGGTGGTTTTACTCTAGACCAGTGCTCACTGAATATAATGTGAGCTACAAATGTTAGTCACAATGTGATTTTAAATGTACTAGTAGCCACATTAAAAATAAAAAGTAGTAAGAGGTGAAACTTATTTTAATATTTTATTTAACCCATATTTCCAAAAGATGACCATTTTAAGATGTAATCAACATAGAAAGTATTAATATGGTGTTTGACTCTTTTTACACTAAGATTTTGAAATCTGGTGTGTGCTTTATACTCACAGCATGTCCTCAGTTAGGACAAGTCAGGTCTCAAGTGCTTAATAGTCACACATGGCCGGTGGATATGGTATTGGCTAATGCAGTGCCAGACCATAGACTGTACCTTTAACCATTCAGCAATGCTTTCCACAGTAGGTGGTTGACTAGAGATGGTTTGAGGGTTCCAAGACTGGAAAGGTTAACTTGGGTGGGGGCAGGTGAGGTTCTAAGGGCAGGTAAAGGAGTAAATGGCTTCTTGAGACCCCTTTGACCTGAACAAAGCAGTGCCTTATACACGAGACAAGTCTGCACACCTCTTATGTGATCCACACGTTGGCACAGAGAAATGACGGTGATTTGTGGTTTATGAGAGGTAACTGGTAGGATAGAGGAAAGCCTTGAAGTTGGAACCCAGTAGACTAGGGTGTGGGCCCTGCCTGCACCACATACCACTTCTTGGGCAAGTTATTTAATCTCTTTAAGCCTCAGATTCTATATCTACAGTTATAAAATGGGAACCATCATGCCAAAGTCATAGTGCTATTGTGAGGATTACACCAGACAATAGATTAAAGCTCTTAGTACCGTGCTTGACATGTCATAAATGCTCAAGAAATTAGAGCAATTACTATTATCAGGAGCCCCAAGTTACACAAATACAAAGTTCCAAGTCGCTCAGTGAGCCAGTCTGCACACTAATGTTCAATATGGCCCCTTTCCATGGTATCAGGCCAAGTTCAACTGCAGAATGAACTAGTATAATCCATATGGTGACCTAGGAAAGGTGTGGTGGGAAGACACAGAGGACTCTCTCAAGAGCCTGTCGGCTTGAGAAAATCACCCAAGAGATGAAATGGAAAGGAAGGATGAGTAATGATGCCTGAACAGGGATTCTTGTTCAGTCAAGAAAAGATGCTTAAGATCCCTGAACATTAGAGCTGGAAGGAGACTTAGCATTGCTTAGGGTAGATCATCCCTCCTCATTGTGCAAATGCAGAAACTGAAATCCAATGAGATGAAGTAATCGCCAGGGCCAGGTAGCTAGTTAGGGGCAGAGGCAGAGACAGAAGTCAGGAATCTCAATTCCTTATCCAGTGGTCTACACTTAATGAACCTTGCCTGTGACTGTTGTTCCCCAATCAGCCTTGGCTTCATGGAAAGTGCTTAAACCTTGGGTTTCTCCAAAGGAGATTCGTTTTGGCTAACCCTGGCTGCTCCCTATCGCCAATCTCTCTGACTCCACCTCCAAAGCCCAGCTCACTACATCTCTCTTCTGTAAGGCTTTTTTTCAGTTAACTATGATAATAACAATAGCAGTATTTAATAACAGTAATAGCTAATATTGTGAGGGCTCATGATATGCCAGCCACTGTACCACTTACCTTCATGAACCATCTTATTTCATCCTCACGAGAACTATTTCATTTTAAAAAGCCTTGTTATATCAAAGGGGAAACCAAGACTCAGTTAAAGGTAGAGGAGCTACAATTGATGGAGCTACAATTTGAACCCACCACCAGGTCTGACTCCAATTCTATATAATCACATTAATCAGAATTTTCTGGGATTTGCTTTGTACCTCAATCTTTTTGTTGTTGTTGTTGTATATTTAGCTATCCTCTGTCTTCTGCTACACAGGGTGAAGGTACGATTTCTTCTTTCTGAGAGTCTCTGCTCTTTGTCTAAGCCAGCGGCAGCTCGGTGAATTTGTGGGCTAAGAGGTGGACAGAGGGTCACCAAGCCACAGGGCCTTCTATAGGTATCCTGGGAACAGCTCTGGAAACTCAACTCTCTAATCACTAGGCATTTTTGAAACAGAAAACTGATAAAAATAGAGGGTTTATATAATCATAGAATTGGACCAGACAACAGAGATCTGGTTTTACTCCTATTTGATAGGTAGGGAACCCGAGGTCTATGAAAATCAGGTAACTTACTCAAGGTCACATACAAAGTTGATGGCAGGAAGAATGTTGCAGCATAGGAAATAGATGCAAGAATGATCACCATGAATTATCTACCTAATATGGATCACACTTTTTATACAAATTATCTAATCTAGTTCATATAATGAGGTAGAGATTTTACCCACTTTTTATGGATGAGGAGACTGAGGTACTGACAAGCTAATTAACTTGTCCTGGCTCACACAACTATAAAGCAACAGAGCCAGTTTTTGAACTCAGATGCATTTCAACACCAGATCTACTGTCTCCTGGTCCATTACATAATATTTCTAGGTTTTACTGAGAATGTATTATGTGGTAGGTACTTTATGTGCATTTTAACAATCACCCCAGAAATTCTCTGTAGCAAAAATGTATATCCATTTTTAAAATGCAGCAACTTAGAGAAGGCAGTAACTTGCTTATGTTTGCTTAGCAAGTCAGCGGTGGAGCTGAAATTTAAACACTGGTCTTTTTGACTCAAGATCTTAAACTCTTTGCCACTGACACATTATGCTGGAAGACCTATACCCTGAGAGAGAACAAGACTTGGGACCACTGTGAGATCCCACAAATACTTTGTTTGCTTTGGGTTGTGATAATGACCCGAGGAGCATGGTCCTGTCATCACTCCAAGTCGCTTCCTAGCTGCTGGTAGTGTCCTCTGAATGTGGACTTCTGTACTGACACTTCCCAATAAAGTACACACACCTTTGCATCGCTTACAAGTTTGAAAATAGACAATAGAAGGTCACATTTTTTCAACAACAACCTCCTTGGGGCTGAGAGCCAGCTGGAGAAATGTCAGTTCCAATTAGGTAATTTTGAGGGGGAAGTTATAAGCCTATAAACATGAGCAGTCACAGCAATGTTTTACATGCAATCTGTATAAAGGATCCCAAGAATCATTAGGAACATTGTTTCACCCCTTTCTCTGGTGCTGTTAAGCTCTAAGTACTTCTGCAAAATAAACTCATGAAGTCTTCCAACATTCAATAATGTTAAAGGGGAGGAGACAGTGACTTAGCAGAAGGAAGTATGGTTAAGGCCAAGGGGGAAACTTAAGAAAATAATCTAGATCCAGTCCCAAAGCAAGGATGGTTAGCTCCATTGCATAGGTGACCCAAAGGCAAAACGCAACATTCCATCTGTGACTGACCAGACAATTTCATTTCCCTCTATTGGAAAAAATATATTAAAAGAAACACTAATAAAAATAAAAACCAGGAAAGGAAATTTCCATCTCTACTTTTTCTTTTTTTGAAAACAACAGCCTTTTCTGTCCCAGTCATGGTTTTGAAAATTTTCTTTTGCATTTTTCTACATGTGCTTTAAAAAATATTTTTGGTCATTTATTTGTGGTCATTGTAGGTAATTTCGAGTCAACTTTCTCCCTTTTTACCATTTAATTCAGGTTCCTGTTTCTTTGGACTCTTTTTTGTACTCCCTCCAATGTCTCATTCCATCTCTTCTCTATCTTTTTAATTGGAGTAGTTTCTTCAAGTTCTAAGAAAACTTACTCTCTTGTTTTTTCTTCACTCTTTCCCTTTCAGCTGCTTCCCTGAATTGCTATTGCACCAATTCTGTTTTACTGACCACAATTGGTGCAGCTGGGATGGAGAAGCAGCAACTGAAAGGGAAATGCTAATCAGACCTTTTTATAGAGTATAGTGAAAACACACACACACACACACACACACACACACACACACACACACACACGAAAGGGCTCTGATTGAAGGAGAAAAATTACTTTTCTCAGGATTCCACACTTAGAGGATGGTTGAGTTTCTGAGATTCCCCCAAATTATGCTTCCTGCAGTGACCTGAGGGACCAGGTGAGAGCACAGGGCTTATTTCCTCCACATTTCCTCTTTAACTGAGCAGTTTCAGACTGAGCTCAAATATTCAGGGGGGAAAAGCGCACAGAGACTTGAAGACACATTTACCAGGTCAATGTCTGGTAGAGATTGCCACTAGAAATAGAAATGGGTGTGTTGGGGAGGCCCTAAAGGTAGAAATGGGGCAGTGAGGTCTTGAATTTCAGTTAGAGCAAGAAGAACACGGAGGAAGCTGTCAGAACTTTGCCCTAAGACCAGAGGCAACCATATCTGGTATCGGGATTTGGGGTGGTTGTTGGTTTTTGTTTTGTTTTGTTTTTAGCATGGGAGGCAGGAGGAACAAGTGGCACTAATACTCTAATCCCATGAGGCCTGAAGTAAAGTGGCTTCGTTGGATTTCTTTGAGGACGTTCTTTAACCCTTAGCTGGGGAACACAGCCAAGGAAGGAGGAAAACTAAAAGAGAAAATGAGCAAACTGGAGGAAGCTTGTTGGAAAAGCAAGAGCCCAGACTTGCAAACAAGATCCAATTCGTGTAGGGTGGGCCACATCGTTTTTGCTCTGGGCTTTGGTGTCCCATCTGTAAAAGCAGGTCTAAACTGATTAATCTCAAAGTGACTTTCCAGCTCTAAGGTTCATACTATTGAATAGTAGAAATAAAATAATTCCCTTTTGTCTACTTTGTTATGGGATGATAAAAACTAGTCACGAAGTGTGACTTAATTTATTTCAGTCACTGCCTCCACTGAGCCAAAAAGAACTAACTCTGAGAAGGAGGAAAAGTCCTGTTCATTTAAAATCTAACTCAACATCAAAGCAATTCCTCATCGCCAGCCCAAGCTTACTCTTCTCCAGAGGCCTGAGCGAGGCCCCTTTAAGGTTGGGTGTGTGTGTGTGTGCAAGAAACAGGCAAATTCACGTGTGAGCCCTGCTCTCTCTCCTCATCTGACATGGCAAGTGACGAGGATGGGGGCCAGGCAGGGGGAGAGGAGAGGTGGAGATGGGAATTTTCTAACGATCTTCTTTAGTTAATAGGCACAAGTTGTTAGCTTGATCTGAGAAGGCCTCTTTCCTCGTGTGCCAATTCCACCCCCTCCTTTTTGTAATGGGTTTAGTTCCCACAGCTAATGTACTGCGTAATGAGGCCGGAGGGAAGCAGAATGCTCTGGAGGAATGATACGGAGCTTCCCAGGCCCTGACAAAGGACAGAGAGAGCCTGGCTGGAAGGTCTCAATGGCAGGGTCCAGGCTAATTTCAGTCCCAGCAAGTAGAAGCCTCCTGCCAGGGCTTGTGCTCAGCAGAGTGTCACCGTCCAGGCCCTGGTGTGAAACCCCAAGAGGGCCTGGTACGAGACAAATCCAGGCCAGGCCAAGCTCATTTCTTTTTCTAAGCCCTGATCCAACCTTCCTTCCCCTCCCGGTCTTCCAGCCACTGGTTCAGAGGCCTCTTACTCTCAGGGTAGGGTACACTTTTCCCCATATGACCCATTTCCCGCAGGGGAAGAAAACTCCCTTGCCCCGTTCTGTCCCATTTACCGGGCTGCAGGTAAGGACAGAGAGTCACCCTTTTTGCAGGCAAATGCCCAGTATGCAAAGTAGCCACATTGAGAAGGTGACTCTAATCCTCTTGGCCATTGTTGGTTGCTCATTCCTGTGTCCACAGCACTTTGCTCTAGTGGGATGTCTGACTCTCTTTTACATGGTACCGCCATCATGTGTGCATCCATTACTCCCACCTGCCCTGTGCTCCCTGAATGCTCCTATTCACCTTTCCATTCCTTGTGGTCTCTAGTTACAGTACACAACACACACAGGAGCCCATTCTATGTGTCCTGAGTTGAAATTATTTGAACGATAGGGAAATGGGTTCAAATATATGACCTGGGGAAAACCCTGGTGATCATTATAAATTATTCCCTGAAGCCATCAACCCAATGGGCTCCAGAGTTCCCCCAAGGGCAAAGGAGAAGACGAGTAAAGAAAAGATGTCAGAACCATGGGAAAAGGATATAGTCTTTGGACAAATCCAACGTTCACTTGTCCATAAAAAAAATCGAAACTACACAGTTGAAAAAGTTCAGCAAGAGACACTGGTAAATGTGCTCCCAGCACAGGGCTCTTCTCGCTATGCCACAGATCCATGAGAATTCATCAGTGTTAGAGGGAAGGCTGAAAACAAGTAAAGTTGAAAGTCACACAGGACCAGAACTAGTGAAAGGGGTTTGCTCAATGCCTCCACCAACCTATAACATGCGGTTACTCTGGGATCTTGATGAGATAAAATGTGGAACAAATAAAAAGGCAGGTCTTTTATGAGGTGAATAGTAAACTTGTGGTTTCATTGAATAGCATATAGCAGGGCTCATCCAGTCTGATTATGTGTTAAGCTCTGTGCTTGTTTTCCATGGGAATTCTATGAATTAGACATGTTTGTTGCCCTGATTAGTCTACTTTGAGACAATGCTATTGAGAAATATAAATACCTTTAAAGGCAACTGGGAAAATCTGTATCTGATGGTCTCAAATAGATTAGTGTGGAAAGTAAGGAGTTTGGGAAGTTTTCTAGTTCTCTGAGACTGATATTGGGTTTGCACTCCTCCACTCCACCCCCCATCAAATATGTCATAATGGGCCTTGGGCACTGGGCAGTAATAGAGTCCCAGACTGGTCCAGAGCCACATGGCTCTATGGTCTATCTAATTCAAGGTGCCATTTCTCATACTCTCATTCCAAGTTACAGGTTGTCTTCAGGGCCTCTTCTCACTTTGAAGGTTCTAAGAGGCATGGTTCCTCTGGACTCCTTCACGATTAGCCTTATCCTGAGTGGCTGGAGTAGGCCTGTTTCAAAGTTCTCCAGAGAAGTGACTCTATACAGTAAATCCTCAACTTTTTTGCATTCAGGCAGAAATAGAACATATACCTTCAGACAGGAACCAATACTTTACAGATACATGGTTTCCTTGTTGGTCCACCTTAGCACTTTTCCCTCTACCTGGAATCCACCTGCCCCCACCCTCACCCCCACGGTTTCACATGACCGCTCCCTCCCCATTCAGATCTCTACTCAAGTGTCACCTCCTCAGGAGACACTCCCTCATCTAGAATAGTTATCCCTCCAATCATTCTGTATCCTCTTGCCTTGATTTACTTTTTACATAATTCTTATCACTACTTAAAAATATATCTATTTCCTTGTTTTTTATTGCATCCACTGCAATGTAATCAAGAATATTACTTTTGTTGACCAATATGTCTCCAGTTTCTAGGAAAGTGGCTGGCATAAAGTAGGCCCAAAATAAATGTCCAGTGAATAAACGACCACAGAGAGTTCCTATTCCTCAAATCACTTGCAATAAAAAACCAAAGCCAAAGCCAACTAAAAGGCTAGGTCCCAGCCCTAACTGGTTTGGCTCAGTGGATAGAGCATCAGCCTGCAGACTCAAGGGTCCCAGATTCGATTCCGGTCAAGGGCATGTACCTTGGTTGTGGGCACTTCCCCAGCAGGGGGTGTGCAGGAGGCAGCTGTTGATGTTTCCCTCTCATCGATATTTCTAACTCTCTATTCCTCTCCCTTCCTCTCTGTAAAAGAATCAATTAAAATAAATAAATAAATAAATAAAAGGCTAGGTCCCAGAACTTTTCCTTTAACCTGGCCTCATTTCATCTATTAAGTCTAGAGTAGTTATTGTCATCACTGCCATTACCACTACTTTTATTATTTCCTTGTTATAATAACAGTTAAGATTTTTACAATTATTCATTAGGTTAATATGATCTTAATAATTAAGTGCCTACATCTAACAGGAGTGCACCTGGCCTATAGCAACAACTAGACAGTGTAGACTCTATTAGCCAAGTAACTCATAACCATAATGGAGGAGACATGACTACTCATCAGTACTTGTTAGGCACAGTGCATACTGTCACATATATCTTCTTATTTACTTCTTTCAAGAGCCCCAAGAGGTAGGTATTCTTATACTTCAAAGTCACAGTTAGTAACCAGGATACTGGTATTCCAACTCAAGTCTGTTTGACTCCAAACCCCATGCTTTCCCCCCCAAACTCTACTGCTGTGCTAAGAATGTCCTATACTAGAAAAAGTCTTACTTAGTTACTCCTGGAATAAGTAAGCCCTGGTTTAGTCACCTGTAAAATAAAAGGACTTGTCCAGGAGGTTTTAAGATACTTGCAATTCAAAGTTCCATGATTTTACGTCCTCTGTCTCGGTGGGAGCCGAATCATCCCATGCTCACATCATGCTCACACCATCTGCCTCTATCTCTACAAGATCTAATTTCTTTGAAAGACCCTCAGATAACCTGTCTCCTCAGTTTATACCCCTACTTGTCAGAGCCTTTCCCTTCTCGAGCATCCCCCTTCATGAAAAGGACCCCCAAGGCCCTGCTCCTCTGGCAAGCACCCCCTCATTAGAAACCAGTGACATCCTCTTTCAGTTGGCCTCATCATGTTCCTCTTGGTTTCGCCCAGAGCTGCTGCCAAGGCTTCACATCTTGACTGTCTGGCAAGCATAACTCCTCTATGCGAGGGCTCATTATCAGAAATAAAATGAGACACATTTCCATTGACAACTCCTAAGTCAGTCAAGCCCAAGAGGTTGAGCCAGCTTCTTTATCACTTATCTGAGTAAGAGAATTAGGACCCATGCCAACCTCCCAGAACCCAAACACCAGCAGTCACTAGCAGAATGATGCTCCCACTTGGTTTGGAGAAATGTTTCTGGCATTCTAAGCTGTAAGCACTAACACACTGTGAGGACTTACTGGTTGAGAGAACAGAGGGGGTTTATGAACCGCTGAAAATATGCGTGTAAGGAAATCAGGGATTCACCACCTGTTTCCCCTTCCACTGATATTTATGACAGCTGAGGAATCCTACTCTCCACAAAAACGTCGGCTCTGTGCCCAAACTTTCTAGCCTATTCTTTCCACTTACATGAACATTTTCATAGAAAAGCATAAATCTCACCTTGTCCTCAGAAAGGAGTTCTCCCTGGGGTGAGGAGAGGGGCATTTTTCTACAGCTCTTGATAGCACAGCTCCAACCTCTGGTTCGGAGCCTGAGATTGATACGCTGCTGTTTATGTTCTCTTCCAGATTTGGAGCCATGAGGGCTTTCCGCAATTCCTTAGGGATGGAGGTGAAGATCGGAGTGCACAGTGGGCATGCCAACCAGAGGTGGTATTGGAAGGAAAACCAATCCCTTCCGCCTCTTTTCAGTGCCTCTTACTCCTAAAGTACCATTAGCTTTCTCTTGGAAACTGGCTGGCTCTGATGAATTTATCAATAAATATTTGAGTCCTCCTTACTCACCACCCTCTACCCCTGCCTTCAAGGGCCAGAGTCTGGCCAGGCACTCTGGAAACACTGTAGACTAGGCTCTCCCTGCCTCTGAGGAGCTTACAATCTTTTCTGAAGGAGGCACCATTGTGATAGTAGAAAATTCAGAGCTGGAGGTACCCTTCAAGGTTATCTGATCTAAAACTCCTGCTTGAATAAACATGAAAACTGAGGCCTGGAGAAGCAACGTAAAATATGGATGGCAGGCAAGGACTCAACTAGAGCTTCTATCTTCTGATCTAGTGTGCTTTTCATTATGTCATCAGAATCACTATAAAAAAATAATTTATTTAGCACCTGTCTTTGGAATGAGCTGCTAAATAAAACACATTTAATAGACATGGTCTAGGCTCTTTGCCCAAAGCTTAGTGTGAGAACAGAGAACTGACCACATCAATGAAGACATCTCTATTACAAAGGACACCATGGTAAGCGCACCTAAACTGAACCAAGGGAAAATTTAAGTAAGCCATGGACTTCATTGCAAAGGTTCTTGGTGGAATGACAAAGTTATAGTGAATCCTGTACGTTCTGTCAAAAACTGAAAGCTGGAAGAGCATCTGTGGATTGGTGGGAGGAGACGAAGGGCCAGGAGACAATCTATTGAGAAAAACTGGATTAAGATGACAGTCTTAGCACACACTCCAATATCATTCTCTCACTCCAAACTCCTGGACATGATGTACTTTAAAAATCCATAAAATTCTGGGAAACAAGAAACCTAAGGAGAATCTAGAAAGACTGGCCCGAGAAGGACATCCCCAGAGGCCAGCTAATCCATCCATGTGTACCTGCAAGCTTCCAAAAAGACTTATCCACACTTTCTTAAAATCTAGAGAGAAGAGAATTCTGCAGCCTCCCAGGTGACACTTTCCAATGCTGCCCAGTCCTCACAGTTACGAGCCTAAATTCACTGTGCTTCATACAGTGGCCACTCCCTTCTGCTGGGGAGGCAGGGGAAGTTGAAACCTAGCTGCATTTGTCATGACGCACAATCTCTCCATTGGGTTGGACTATATTGTCTATGCCTTCTGTAACCTTCTTTGCCCTCTTTCGCCATTTCTTCTGCAGATTACAAAAACACAGCTTTCCAAACTTGATGATCCTCCCCTTGCTTCACCTTCTCTAACAAGCCCAGAAACAGTTTCTAAGTTCAGTCCTGGCTGCCCTCTTGCAGCATACTCTGGATCCTGTGGAGAGCTTTTCTGATTATCTCTGGAGGAGGGTAATGAATTGGCCTATCTCACTGATGCCCCTATGATTAAGCCAATAATTGTTACGCATCCTATGTAATAAAAGCCTAATATGCAAATTGTCCCCTCCACTGGGAGTTTGACCACTTGTTATGATGTGTGCTGACCACCAGGGGGCGTCGCAGGACATGGTGGGTGTCGGCAGCGGGCAGCATTGGAGGCATGGGCCCCGATGAGAGCGGGACAGCGGTGGGATGGTGGAGCAGGTGAGCTGGTGGTGCCAGGCTAAGGCGGATGCGAGCGGGACCTGATCACCCTGCCGATTGCCCTGCAGACGGCGACCAGCATCCATTACAGAGAAAGGGCAAATAGCAATATTAAAATATTTTTTCTTTTTTTTTAAAAAAAATATATTTTATTGATTTTTTACAGAGAGGAAGGGAGAGGGATAGAGGGTTAGAAACATCGATGAGAGAAAAACATCGATCAGCTGCCTCCTGCACACCCCCTACTGGGGATGTGCCCGCAACCAAGGTACATGCCCTTAACCAGAATCGAACCTGGGACCTTTCAGTCCGCAGGCCGACGCTCTATCCACTGAGCCAAACCGGTTTCGGCAATATTTTTTCTAATTATTTTCCTTTCAATGTGCACGAATCTGTGCACCAGGCCACTAGTCATAATATAATTTTAGAGGAAGTGTATTTCTCAAGAGTCCAATTTTCTTTCTAAGGGTTATACTGCTGCATCACCTTACTGCACTAAATGCCAAAGTGATTGTATCTAAAATCTTAGCCAAAATGTCTGCCTCATCCTAACTTAGCTTTCTTTCCCCTTATGAGATCCCTGACGTCCACTGAAACCACCACTGAAGCTTCAGCCTCTAGATTGATGGTCAAATTCTCAGTCATCCACATGTGGAATAGCTATTTTATGGGTCTTTATTTGCTGTGGGCTGTGGTGTGACATGGACTTACAGAAGACAGACCATTCCATGAAACCTGTACCGAGGAAAGCAGACTTCTACACAATTGAGAGCTGTACACAGAAACAGAATGGTGGGGCTCTGGACACTTGGCCAAACCCAGGGACCAGGTAATGAGTGGTCAGCATCTTCTGCACCAGGGAGAGGAAGCTCTTCTGAGAAAGCTTAGTTCTGGGTGATGATCGGCATCCCCTGTGTGCTTAGCAGGATGCTGTACATGCTTGTTGATGAACAGGCATCATTAGTTAATCCACTGCAGGCTCTAAACACCCACAAGGGATTTGAATTCCGCACTACTGAAACAGCAGCAGAGGCAGCAGCTGTCACTCAGCACCTGCCACAGGGGAACTGGCCAGATTTCAGAAAGGGTCCTCTGAGGCCAAAGACTGTAAGGAGAGATTCCAGGGGTATGGGGGTGACAGCTGGGGTTGGAGGGGAAGGTGCGGAGAGGAGCCCAAGGAGGAAAAAAGGGAGGATGTGCAAAAAGCAAGAAACCCTCCATAAAAATAGGAAGAAAGAGGTTAAATGGCAGAGGAGTAACCTCAGAATGAAGTAGCAATCACTAAGGGATGTTCTGGCAGGAAACCTCAAACTGCCTTTCCCAAGGACACCTTCCTGCTATTTTGGCCACCAGAGGGCTCCTCTATTCCAAAAATATTATGGAAAAGTGACAAATGTCTCCAATATTTTCCACTCTGAGCACACACCTGTGAAATCAGTAATTTCTGTTTATGTGCACACAAAACTGTCTTTGAGAGTTGAAGATTCGGTTCTGGTTTGAACACCGTGTCCCTGAGTCAATATGGAAAGAAACCATCAACCTCGCTGTGGTTTCTCTAGCTGCAAAAATGGAGAGGCTCCCCATATCTTGCTACAAAGTCTAAGTCAGAATCGGGTGGGGGAGAAGCAGAGGGAGAAAAGGGCCCTAGCAAAAGTCAGACTTGAGGTTGCAGAGATGCAGACCACCTCTTCTGCATGTTCATATTTAGTTAAGGATGAGAAAACCTGTATCTTGGATTTTATGTACAATCCTTGCCCTGGTGAAATTCATATATCAAAGAAAATATAATAATGCACATGTCTTTGGTAAAAGGCTCAGGTTAATAGACCAGTTCTGTCAATTTCTAACTATATGACTGTGGCCTAAACACCTAACCTCATAAGCTATGTTTTTCTCCTCTATAGAATGGGAAGTGTTCTTATCTCAGAGGCTGGACACAGAATTGAATGAGATAATGCCTTTGAAGAGAGTTGGCGGATAGTAAAAGCTCATTATTCATTCACTTACGCAGTCTACCCTACATCACCAAGAGTACCAACACAATTGGAAAGCTGGCACAAACTGGGCATGCTCAGTCTGAGGAAGAGAAAGCACATCTGCCTTCAAATATTTGATGTCATATGGAAGAAGGAGTAGAAATTCTGCCGCTCGAAGGAGTAGAAATAGGACATGTATCAGGGAACCAGATCAAGCTTGCTAGAGAATATGAACTGCCTAATGTTAAAGCTTTCCAAAAATGGGGTGAGCAGTCCATGTAAAATAGCAGGTTAGCTCATTTCTGGGGGGTGTCCAAGGAGAAGCTGACTAAGCAATGTGAAGGAAGTTGTAGTGCAGGTTCCCGCATCAGGTGGGAAGGGCTGGATTATGTGACCCACAGGAGCCTTTCCCACTCAGGGAATTCTGTGAGTCTTTGTTCCCAAGCAAAGGGGAAAAAGAGAAAGCATTGTTATGTCAGGCTGGCCAAAAGGATGGTCTGTTTTCCAACTTGGAGGTTGTGGACACGTACACTTCCCCCATATTACATGCTCCCTACACATCTGGCCAACACTGGTCATAGCATGGCTGGTTCCCAAGCCTTGGATAATTACTTCATGCCAAGAATCGTGTTATTCACATCAAAGATGGTTGATATAGATCCACTCCAGTGCTTGTGGAATGACTGGTTGCTGTTTATGACACAATAGTGGATGCCCAACAGAAGGGAGGGATGGAGGGCAAAGCTAGGAATAAGAAGTGAATAAGTGACGAAGAAAGGGATGTAGGGTGTGTATAGTGGAGCACACAGCTGCCTCATAGTTCAAGCCTCTTTGCTCAAGCACTGTGTAATTGGGCCTTTTCCTTCCCTCTCTTCCTCTGTCTGACAGAGAACAACCCCTTTTCTCAGAGCCAAGGAACTCTGTAAGAGTCAGGAGTCTGGACATGCGACTTTTGGAAACAGTTCTGTATAAGTCCCACTACAAAACTAAATTTCACTCAGACCTTCTCTCTAAAGGGGTTAAATGGGTTTTCATGCAGTTTCTAAGATAGAATGGGATGAGAGAAGGTATTCCTAGCTCTTGTGGACCAGGGGTCGAAGCATGGGTTACAATCTAGAGAAACTTGGTTTTGAATCACAACTTGACCATTAACTAGATGTGAACATTTCATACAATATCTAAGTCACACTTTCTTTATCTATAAAGGAGAGAATAATATCTCTTGGAATTTTGCTGAAAATATAAAGTGCCCGGTATAGGGCTTGGCACACAGTGGTTGGCGTTCAGATCATGATAGGTTGCTCTTGCTATTATGGATCGGGTATCAGTCAGGAACAAGGGACAAAGGAACTGGAAAAACCCCAGCTCAGATAGGAAGGATATACAAATGTATGGAGTCTGAAGAGAGGTGTGGGTATGTTTGCCCTGAAGGTGTAACCAAGAGGATGTGAGTCTGGAGTTACGTAAATGAACTGGTATCTGCACCATAGCATAGGGTTGGGGTTGGGTAAGGAGAGAAGGACACGGGTGTGCACAATATGTAAGGCAGTGTTGTTCACCTTAAAAAGGAACAGATTGGACCGTGTTGTATTACAGCAAGGGAGCGACATTCTCACCGTGGCTAGACTCTGGAAAGTAAATGGGCTGCAGTTTCATGTAAGGCTGCCTGAGGTAGGGCAAACTTAGAACCAATCTTGAAGTAATGGGTCCGTCATAGAGCAGATGGGGGCCATCAGCTCTGAGGCCAGTAGAAGGGAAGAGGTGTATCAATTGGGAAGTATATTATCTTCAGGCTTCCCTACACTCTGTCTATTAAGACACTGGTATTACTAACCAAAGGATATTATGAAAGTCTTCTTAAGTGCTTTAAATATATATAAGGCCATCATTCATGTATGTATGGGGGATGATGTCTCCCATCTTCACTGAACTGATACCTAGATACCAGTCATATGATACAGGTAATAATTGTACACATCTGCTGGCCCCAAATACAGATGATAGTAACTGTACAATGTCTCATTGGAAGAATAGAAAAATAGCATGATTTGTACAGGACCATGTGGGTCTGTGGCAGAGACTAGAAGGAACCAAATTCCAACTCGTAGCCCCGTTAGGTGATGTGCCCTGCTAATGAACAGGACACCAAATACTAGATAGCCCTCCTCCCCCCATTACTCTGCAGGACAAATATAATCACTTTTCCTCTGTGGAGGAGGCCTTGGAAGAGATCAGTTAACTCTCTTCAAAACTTAAGCAATTTCCTTCTCAAGAACTTGAAGGAAGAAGGAATGCAAGTCACCTGTCCTGTTTGCAAGAACATCCTGTTCCCCCTCCCCTGCCAGCCCGCCATCCTTGATACAGCCTGAAGGCTCTGCAAATTCAACAAATTTCAAACTTTTAAAACCAGCACCCACAGTAATAAGTACATTATATACCATGACCTAGCACACACACACACAAATACATATATTTCATGAAATAATATTTACTGCACGCATGGACTTTAATAGTTTCTATTCCATTTATACCCATCCATTCCATTTTGTAATGCTGTTAATGAATTTACAAAAATGAATTTCACCACTGATCTCTCCTACCTATTTAAGTCTGCCCCAGCCAGCATGGCTTAGTGGTTGAATGTCAACCTATGAACCAGGAGGTCACAGTTAAATTCTCAGTCAGGGCACATGCCCAGGTTGGGGGCCAATCAATGATTCGCTCTCATCGTTGATGTTTCTATCTCTCTGTCTTCATTCCTCTCTGAAATCAATAAAAATATAAAATAAAAAACTGAAGTCTGCAACTGCACTTCATTTTGTGGCAAATAAAGTTAAATTCCTTAACATGACAGATAAGACCATTTAGAATGGTCTTCATCTTCCATCTTCACCCAAGCATTCTACGCTCCCCAAATCCCAGGCACCAGACCCTCCTAGGAGATCCAAGCCCACTAAGCACTCTCCCACCGATCTGTATTGTTCATGCCCTATCCTCAGCCTAGACATACTTCTCACTGTAGGAAAAATTTCTCTCCATCCTTAACAAGTTTCCCAGATATCACCTCCTCTGAAGACTACCCAAACTCTCCACTAGGCTCCTAGTCTTTAGGAATTCTCCTTTTGCACAGTGTATATGATCATCAGATCCCCCTTATCATAGCTGAGATGTCTTTCTTTATTTTTGAATTGATATAAATAATTTGGAAACAAAACCAACCTTTTGTCTTTTCCTTTCCTTTATGATTGTGCATGGCCTTCTTCAATCTATTTTGACCCCACCCCCACCCCTCTATCTCCTTAAAGTTCAGAACTCCCAGGAGAATAGGCAGATCAGATTAGGAAAAAGGGGCACAATCAAAATTAGTGGGGGCAGACCAACCTGATTCTAGTTTTTCTTCCTCCAGGCTGGCAGTTCTGTTTCCAAGGGATGCAAGCTTGGCAGAGGCACAACACAATTCATCTGAATCACGGGAGGCTGAAAAACACAAGGTGAGGTGGAGAAACCAAGGCAGAGTGAGAATCTGTGGCTGGCTCATTTTGTAAAATCGGGAGCTGACAATAGGAACAGAATAAAAAAATACTACTTCACAGGCCACAGGGAAACCCTGTTGTCAAACAAGTGCCCTGCTGGAGTCTCAGACTGTAGGCAGTGGATGACCTGATTTACAACCAGTCAAAGAACTTAATGAACTCCCAGGTCACCTTTATACACACACACACACACACACACACACACACACACACACTCACAAAACCACAAACAAACAAAAAGAAAACCCGCAAACAACAACAACAAAAAGACGCCCAGGGCTCTGTAGCTTTCAAAGCAATTGGGGACAGTTACTGCATTTAATTAGAGCTGGAGGAGGCTTTAAGAGGTCAATTAGTCTAATCCCTCATCCTGAAGCAAATGAAAAGGAGGGTGTGAACAGGCAAGTGACTAGCCCAGGGTCACACTCCTGAGGTAGCAAAAGAGAGCAGTGCTCCTTCTATCAAACCGCGCTTTTCACACACGAAAGCTCTAGTGCTCCCATGGAGTTCCAAGCCCCTCCAATGAAGCAGTGTGGTGCCTACCTTATTTTTAAAAGATTTCCAGGCAGAGACTCTACAGCCTCTCTCCAGTCAACCCTTCCTATAATTTGCTGCCACATGAGCTAATCTTATCCCTATTACCAAGAGTGCCTTAGCTATTAACTCATCAGTAACAGGTGCCAAATTGCCTCTTCTTCTGCACAAGATGTTCATTTAAAATCAAATTGCACATAAATCCCTCCAGTCTCTGCTCATTTCCCTCAGCCCCTGGCCTTTTTTGGTCTAATTTGCTCCCAATCCTGTCTGCTGAGAGTCTCTGAAATGACATGTGGGGAGAGAAAGCTGGGCGGACCAGGGGAGTACCTATGGAGTTGTGCCGTGCACGCTGGTGAGGATGGATTGCAGGGGTGCCTGGTTGAACCACACTCAAAGAACTGGAAGGCCCCTTAAGGATTCGTCTAGAACAACTCCCTCGTCTCGCAGATGTGGAAACTGAGACTGGGAGTTCTAAGAGACTTGCTTCAGCAATTAGGGAAACCAAGCTGGAACAACATCCCGTTTCCACACTTCCAGATCAGTTAGTTCACTTCCTCTACTGTCTGCCTTTGACTGTGCCAATGAGCAAACTGAAGCTGAAAGAGAAATTCTCCAAGATTACACAGTTAAGTGTGGGGTCCAAGACTAGAATCACTGAGCGATGGCAGAGAGGCAGCTAAGGGAAGAGAGGGAAGCAGCCCAGCAAGCATTTCCCAGGTCAAGGCAGGGATGCCGCACAACTCCAGGGGGCACTATTCCTGCTGCACTGCATGCGCCCTCTGGCACTTGTGTGGCCTGCTGAAGATGGGGGTGCAGGGAAGAAAGGGCAGATGCCCTGACCCCCCTGAAACCACCTCCGAGGGGCCTGCCAACTTGGGGGCGCCCACTCCAGAGTTGAGGTGCTTGGTCCCCAAGCACTGCCCGCGGCCCCTTCTCCGGGGAGCCAGGGACAAGGTCCGAATGCCTTCCCCCATTCACTGGGATTATCCCTTTTGAATTGTTTAAAAAAAAAAGAAAAAAAAAAAAAGAGCTGCAGCCAGCGAACCCTGCCTGACAACACCGAGGAATTTTTCCCAGGGATCGGCCGAAAGCTGACTCACATTTAAAGACTTGCCCAAAGTGGTCATGCCCCTCTGAGCAAATACCACAGGCATGTAAAACCTCGCTCCCCACGGCCTCCCGGCGGCGAGGACTCCCGGGCGGCGGCCGGCCTGGCCCCGGATTGGAGGAGCGCCGCGCCGCTGAGTCGGGGCGCAGCCAATCAGAGCGCCGCATCGCCGCGTTGCTACCCTGGCCGCGCTGGGGTCCGAAAGGGAGGCGCGGGCGGGGAGCTGTCACTGCTTGTTTCCTGTCCTGGGGGCGGGGGTGAAACGGGTGGGAGGCTGGAGCTGTTTGTTTAGGCAGGTAAGGCCTGGGAGGGAAGTAAAAAGAAAGGACTGAGCCGCCACCTACACTGCGAGCTGCCGTGCCAAATTCTCATTCCAGAGTGTGAGCCGCTGCTAGCTGGCTGCGACAGAGGCTCCCCACCCGGCCTCGCAGACCGCTCTTGCTCTCGCTGGGCCCGGCTCGGGGGCGCATTCCTGTGAGCCCCAGGACAGTCTGTTTTCAGGCTGCCTCAGAACTCCAGTACCCATGAGTCATTTCTCAGGTGCCCCCAATTGCAGAAGGCAGAAAGAGCCACAGACCATCAATAGAGCAAGAGGTGTTGAAGATCAGAGTTCTCATCCTGTTCACAGCTCAATTAACGTGTGACCCTGACTACTCTCTTTACAACTGTAGTTCTTGTTGTTTTTTTTCTCATCTTTAAAATGAGAGGTTTGGCCCGATCATCTTTAAAGTCCTTGGCCCAAAGATTCTGCAGCACTGAGCAACATTGAGATTTGGTTCTTGTTCCTCAGTCCTGAACAATCTTCCACCCAGCAGCCCAAGTACTTTTCTTAACATGAGAATTGGTATCATGTCATTCACCTCCTGAAGAGTTGCATCTGCCTCCTTTCCCATCCCTCCTCGTGTTATTTCCAACCTTAAATCTTTGCAAGTTCTGTGTCTTTACCTACAACCTCAGTTTCTCCCTTAGCTAAGTCCTAACTCATCCTTCAGGTCTCAGCATAAATGGCAACTTCTTAGACCCTCCCTGCAGCCTGATCTGAATTAGGTCCCACTGCTAATTTCTCTTATGACATCCATGGTTTTCAATCACATCACATGTCCCAAACGGTAATTTATAAGTTTGCATTTATTTGCTTAATGTCTCCTCTACTTGAAAAGACAGAGGCCACTTCTGTTTGGTTTTGTACCACATCCCCAGTGCCTAGAACAGTGCCCCAAACTCAATAAATTGTAGTTTGAATTCATTCAAAAATGATCTTCAGGAATGTAAACAATCATTGTACCCATTTAACAGATGAGGCTGTGGAAGCTCAGACAAGTTAGATAACGTACCTACATTCAGATAGCCTACAGGTGTCAAGCCTGCCTCTGGTCTGTTTCTGTTAGGCAACTGTATAAAATAATAGACCTTCTAAGAGGGAGCAAATGAATGTTAGCCCAGGTGGGGTTGGGTGCTGTGGTTTTGCTTCTGCCACCCAGGGCTCTTGCTAGTCCAAGGAAAATTCCATTCACTATTCAGTCAACAGGTATTTAGGGATCACCTATTATGAGCCCAGCAGCATAATGGTCAACAGGAGAGTTCCCTTCCGGAGCTTACTGGTAAGCATGAACCTAGAGATCACAAGCTACAGCCTTGTCTACCAACAAGCAATGTGTCCATTTAGTAAAAAGATTTGGTCATGTATTCTGATATTTTGTTGATTTCTGTTCTGATAGATGGTAGGCATTCCCACACCTGGCAGAACTTTTTTTTTTTTTTTTTAATTTAGACTGCTGTTTGTTTTTTAGTTTTGTTTTTTGGATTAGCAATGAGGTCTGGGAGGCAACCATGGTATTTCTAAAGAAGAAAAATGCTAAAGCAGGGAAGCATTACACATGGCAAGAGACTTCTCTGGATACCATTCCCTTAGCTGTGATCTAGAAGCTGGCCCTGCCATCAGCTCTACCATACACAAACCACCACCACTAGGTGGCTGAGTCAAAATGACAAAAGGGAGAGGACGCAGGACCAAGCCCTGCTCTCCCTTGATAGCTAAGCCATGTGATCTCAGGCAAATCACTGCCCTTCCAAGCTCCAGGATCCTCATCTGGGCCACATGGCTTTCCAACAACGAAGCATCTATGAAATGAAGAACTATCTCCATTTCTTTATTTTATCCCTCATTGAGCAAACATTTGTTAATCATCTGCTATGCACCAGACAATCTGTCCAGCACTGGGACACGACAGGGAACAAAACTATCTGTGGTCCCTGTCCTGAGGAGCTTCCAGTCCAATGGGAGAAAGTCTGATATAATCATCAAAGAACCCAATTAATCATCCATCAAACAATCACCATACACATATAATTACAAATTGAAATGAGTGCTAAAGGGTGATCACACCAGTGTGCAAAAATCCTGGGGCAGGAAGGTTCCACACATCCAAAGAACCAGAGAAAGCCAGCATGACTTGAGGAGAGAGGAGGCGGAGGGCCAAGATTCTTCCGGGCCTTGTAGAACAACTTAGAGATGTCAGTCTTAATTCTAAAAGCAATGGGGAGCCACTGGAGGGTTTTAAGATGAGAATTATATGTTCCAGTTTTTACTTGTAAAATACTACCAGCTGAGGCATGGGGCATGAGTTAACTGAGGTAGGGAGGAGGGGCGGCCGAGTGGTAGTAAGAAGCCATGTTAGGAGGTGAGAGATGTTGAGAACTTAGATGATGATGATGGTGGTGCAGAAGTTGTCAGACTGGAAAGAATCCATCAACAATGATCTATTTTCAAAGCTGTTTTCTCACCCTCCCACCCCTCATTTTATCCCAGTAAAAAGTGCATGTCAGATTGTAAAACCCAGCTCTTTTCATACCTACTAACACTGCACCAGACTTGATCTATACTTGCTTGCACTTATTCTCATTCACTCTGGAAGGTGGACATACGATATGGAGCTTAGGGCTGTTAAGTCTTCTAAGTGCATCTATATCTTCTCTGACTCGCCTTTCAGCGATCATGTGTCCTCACATCCGTGGGCCATCTTTTGGAGGGTGTCTTGGCCTTCCCATTGAACGGCCTTGCAGGGCAGGGACTGCTCCTGGTCCTTTGACTTCCCTTGTGGTTCACACTGGAGGTTCAGAGCCTGCAGTGTGGATCCTGAGGGCAGAGCTGATAGGGAAGGGTGTGGTGAACCGGCCAGTTGCCATTTCTACGCAAGGCCCCTTCATGTACAGACCTATTTGACTTGCGTCCTGCCAGTCTTGCCACCTCCTGCGTATTGTTCTTGTGAGCCCTAGAAATGCCCTTGGCCTGTTTCACTTTTGATTTCCTGGTACTCACACACTGCCTCGGGCTGCGGTGTTTCCACTGAAGAGGGAATGCTTCACCTGCTCCTTGTGGGTACATTTGAAATGAACCTTGTCTACATGAGAAAAATGTGTGCATTCTTGAATATTTTGCAGAGCCGCCCTGCTTTGCAATACCTAGCCTTTTCATCGTACCCTTCCACTGACCTCTGAGGGGAGGTGTGTCCACCTGAAAAAGGCAGCGTGTTGTGTGAGTAGCTCTGGGCCACAGAGCTTCTTTGGCTGGCTCTCCCCATAGGAATCTCAGGGATTCCTCAGAGTGCTGTCTCAGAAACCAGTGGGCTTCACACTAAGAAAGTCCCAAATCCCCAGCCTTCTGTCTCCCACGGCCCCTGGCAGTCTTTGGTCCCAAGAGAGTCCAGGTGAGAGAATGAATAACTCCTGGGCACCCAGTCATTTCTTTGGGAACCTCTTCTCCTGGAGTGCGTGTAGCAGGGCGGTGAGTCGTCTGCTCTACAAAAGACAGCACTAATTCAGAGCTCTGAGCCTCGGACAGCAGCCCCAACCACCACTCAAGGTGAGCAGAGCTCGGGCCTGGTGCCAGGGAGAAAGCAAGGGATCTGAGGGCCTGTCTCTGTGCTATCTACCAGTTCATAAAGCTATTAGCAGAATGGCCTGGCCCTTTCCAGTTTCCATTCATTCTTTCTTTTCTTTATATATTCACCAGACTAAGAAGAGTTACCATATGGTATTCATCAGTGTATTCCCACCTCTTAGCACAGAGCCTCCTCAGTGAATGAACCCATTCAGAGACCATTCACAGAGTGCTGGGCCAGGCCCTGGGGGACACAAACAGGTATGGCATGTAGCTCCTTGCCTTCCAGGAACTTACACTCTAGTGGGGACACAGTTGTGCCACAGTGATTTAGTGAGCTTTAACTATGGGCCAGGGCTGGAGTAGGCACTACTGAAAAATGAGAAACAGGCCCCCAAACCAAAAACAGAACTCCATCCCTCCAAGATACGCCCCCACTCCTAGCATTGATTTATTTTTCTACCATCATCAGTCAAGGGCTCAGTCCTTTGTACCAGCTCCTGTCTTCATAGCTTTGACCACTGCTCCGCTTCTCTGGGACCTGATGGCCCACCTCTGTGTGTGGTTTTCAGCACAAGAGGAGAAGCAGGTTAGATGGCTTAGTAGACTGGCACAGTCTGACAGGTTTGAGTTGGAATCCAGTTTTCATCACCTCCTTGCTGTCTAAAGTTGCACATGTTATTAAGGCTTTCTGAGCCTCAGTTTCTTCATCTACAAAGTTGACAGCAAATATCCACAAGGCTTTTACGCTGTGCCAGGCATTTTTAAAAATATGTTTTTTAAAATTTTATTTCAGAGAGGAAGGAGAGGGGGAGAGAAACATCAATGATGAGAGAGAATCATTGATCGGCTGCCTCTTGCACATCTCCTACTGGGGAACAAGCCTGCAACCCCGGCATGTGCCTCGACAGGAATTGAACTGTGACCTCCTGGTTCATGGGTTGGTGCTCAACCACTGAGCCACACTGGGTGGGCTGTGTCAGGCTTTTTTAACTTTTTCAGTCCTCCCAGCATCCGTGATCTCCATTTTACAGATAAGAAAGTGAGGCATAGAGAGAAATCAACTGTCTACAGTGCCGAGCGCAGAATTCAAACCCAGGGAAGCTGCTCTCAGGGGAGCCCCCCCCAACTACGCCAGGCTTTGGCCCATCATCTTCTCTTTTCAAGCCTTCTCATTCTCCACTCTACATGCCAGTTGCACCCAAGCACAGCATGTCCCTGGTTTCACCGCCCTTACAGAAACACGGATCCTTCCGCCTGTTTCTCCAGACCTTCACCTCAAGTCCAAGCCCAGACTCCAGACACAGTCTGATGCTCCACTCCCCCTGGGCTGCCACTCAGAAATTTCCTTGAACTCACCCTCCTCTTCCCTGGGCACACAGCCTCAGGTCAGCGGTCAGCGGGTCAGGTCCTCTGACCCGGCTCCTCCAGCACTCCCCCTTTCCCAGCCTGCCCCAGCAGGCTTTCAGCCTCAATCGACTCCTGCTGTTCTCTCATCTCCAGGCTCTCTCACACTGCTTCCTTTACCCCTTTCAGCCCTGCCCCCCACTCGGCTCCCACATCCTGCCCTGGGGCCCTCTCCCTGGCCCCAAGAAGTCTGTCTCAGTATTGTTCTCCACTTCCAACATTAGCATTCTCAAAACCCACATTTGCATTTTGATGGCTCCTGTCCCAGCTAGACAGGGGTACACTTTGATGCATATATATTTTGGAGAGGAGAGCTTTCCCCTGCACAGTGTCTAATTTTCCACTTTGGTTCAAGTGCATTCTTTGGTCCTGGCCTGATTTCCTCGGGGCCGAGACAGACTTTAGCCAGCACCTTCAGGCTCTGCTGAGGCCTATAAGATAACGGAAAGGCTCTGCCTTGTGCGAGCTCCAGGCAACAGAAGTCTCACTTCCCACGCCTCCCAATCCTGCTCGGAACATCAAAGCTTCTTGCAAGCGTGCATCTGCAGCTAGCGGTCTCCCCTCCCAGGCTCAAGGGCCTTGGCATTTCCTAGCACAACTGCTGGGACACCCACCTGAGATATGAACAATTTCAGACCTTGAATCTAGAAATGCCCCCAGAAGTAGGCAAGGAGGATGGGCTACTCTGGAAGCCACTCCAGAGAGCCTAGTTACCCTGTATTTCCCTATTTATAACCTGAAGACCCATAGGATTTTAATGAAGGGATAAAGTGACATGGGTCCAGACTGTATTCTCATCTACAGCATGAGTGTTGGGGCTGTTAGTTTTTATGTGCCTCTGGGCTGCTGGGGTTCAGCCAGAATTAGAATAGCCAAGTGCCAAGCAACAGAGAGAAAGGAATCTCCTGCCAGGTCTCCAGGGGTTTCAGGGCTACTTTTTACAGAGGTTTAGGGAAATGTGGTTAGCATGGCATGGCTTCCTAAGGTTTTATCCGCATTGCAGAGTGATTTATGATTTCTCTTCCATTGAGAAGCTCTCAACATTCATTTTCACATACAGCTGAGTTCTGTCACCCAAGGACCCTAAGTAACATACGTGTGGCATGGGGGTGGATAGCGAGGCATTTTGGGGTTGGGAAACAGAGGCAGACAGTCAGAAAGGGCTGGGGTTGCCATCTTGGGGGCTTCTGACTCCAGGGTGGCAGGGGGCTCAGCCGGACCAGGGCAGCAGCAAAGGAGACAAGAGGAAATCTTGATTCCTCCAGTGTAGTCAAGATTCAACTAACATTGCTTGAAAGAGTTCCATATTCCCGACTCTATGCTGGTGATTAAGGTTGATACACAAACACATACAAGTTGGCTAGCCTAAATTTCAAGACATTTATGTTCTAGTGAGAAATAAACAAATGTATTATAATATTAGTTACCACTATGTAAGGTGTTTTTACATGTATTATTTCTAACTTTCACAGCAAGGTTATACTCTGCTGCTTATTTTACAGATGGGAGAAAAAAAGGCTCATATTAAAGGGTCCAAGATCACACTGCCAGGAAGTTGCTGAGCCAGAATCCACACTCATTTGAACTTCATGGCCCAAGCTCCTTCCCTAACACCAAAGTGCAAGGCAAAGACAAACCCAAATACCCACAGATGTGAAATAACCAAGTGCTATGGGAATTCAGGGAGGGAGAGCCCACATCTATCTGTGAGAATCAGAACCAGCTCCATATGAAACACCTGCTCTAGCTGTTTCTTGAAGGGAGGTAGTGATGCAGGCGTTCTGAGGGTCTGAGGACCTGAGGGTCTAGGATCCTCTGTGGGTGCTTGGCTTCACACAGGAAAGAATCAGATTTGAATCAGCATAGAATTTAAAGTGAAAATGAGTTATTAGTGAAGCAGTGAGACAGAGAATGAGCTACTCCACAGACAGAGCAGACCCCTTTACAGAATTTATTTCCTTTATTAAGGTTCATTTAATTGTGGTGTGTGTGTGAGGTGGGGAGGGGTGAGCATTCAATAAGGGGGAGGAATATTCAGGATCTTCCCGGGAAAGAGGTGAAGATTTTTCAGAGGAGCTCTGCCAGCCATTTTGTGTCCTTATATAGGCTTTCTGTTTCTGGGTGTGTCATATAGGATGCTAATGTATTACAATGAGTGTATAATGAGGCTAGGGGTTACTGTTAGGTGAAATTAGTCCTCATGTTGGAGAGAGCTGGTCTCTGCCAGTTTTAAACCATAAATCCGGTTTCTTCTCCTTGGCACTTCCTGTAGCTTTATCGGTTGCTGCTGTCCTGCCACATACCTCTATCTCAGAAGGAAAGATGTCCAGGAAGGCGCAGGGAGCAGATCACTGAGATGCATGGGGGAAATAGTTTATCATCCTGGGATACAGGATTTGAGAAGAAGATGGCACCGGAACACAGAGAGCTCTGTAGGCATCTAGACATAGTATCCTATAGGTGGTAGGGGACCACGGAAGGGTTTTGAGTAAGACAGTGATGTCAGAAAAGAAATATTTCGTAAAAAAAATCTCAAGAAGACACAGCTAACTAGTCCTGGAATAGGAAGAGGATAAAATGACACAAGACATTCAGGCCATTGAAATCCAAGCAAGGGGCAAAGAGATCCTTAAAAAAGCAGCCTGAGAATGGCAAAGTGGTATTACGTATCTGATATGGTTTGGAGATGGAATGGGGATCAGGAGCATGAAGTGAGGTGTGAGCGACAGGGTCGGAAACTGCAAGTAGAAAGGTGATGATTGAAACCCCAGGAGTGGATTTGAGAAACAAGGGATAACAGAAGGCAAGAGGGGTAGGGATCAAATCTAGACTCAAAGGTCAGAGGGGAAAGGTGAAAAGCAAAGAAGATAGAAAAGAAGCAGTTGTGGGGCTGGGGTAAGAGGAGAAGCAACTTAGGACACCAAGTGAAGAGAAAATTAAATTCCCAGGTGGCTGATGGTGTCAAATATGTGTTCTCCTTTGTGCCTAAGTCACACCTAGCAGATTGGGGTGTGACCCCAGCCCTGCCACCTAGCCTTGCACTCTTTGAGCATCAGTGTCCTCTTTTGTAAAAGGGGGATGACAGTGTGAGCCTACACCATTGCTGTGAGAAAGAGCATATTATAGGTGCTCAGTAAATGGTAGCTCTCATTGTTACAATTGTCACTTATTTAAGTTATTCTTTCCCAAGTTTGGGAACTGAGATCAGGGACCAGGTCTTTGTATTTACCCCATTCATCTGCATGACACCGTACAGTAACTCTTAAAATAGTTGTTAACTAGCGGGGAAATGGAACAGGTGAAGATCTGTTGCCTTCTTTGTCACTGCCCTGACCATTAGCCCTTGTCGGCATTTTATTACTATTAGCTATTAGTCGAGAAGGAGTGTGAGAGTCAAGAACAGGACTTTTAGAGATTCTAAAAACCCGCTCTCTCCTACTCTCTGCTTCAGTTTCTCTATGTAGAGTGCCAACCTCCAATTTCCATTCAGGTGCAGTGGACAAAGACACGGGGCCAAGACAGCAGCCCAGTGATTGGTCCCAGGGCTGGGTTCAGAGTGGGGACCAATGGCAGCCAACTGCATTCTCCCAAACAACGTTGTGGGAAGGACACAGTGCTTTCTAGACTTCTATGATCTCAGTTGGTGAGGGATGGGTGGGAGAAGCCTGGAGAAGCAAGGGTAGGCAAGGTCACATGGGCAGCTGCCCACAGTCCCTTAGTGAGGTGAAGGGTGGGAAGGCAGAGTTTGGGCAGGACCAAGCTCAGAATGGCTTAGCTGCACCTCGAACCTGAATACAAAGTGCCTTTCACTCAGCCTTGAGGTAAGCGTAGAGAAGTCCATCCCATGGGTCTGGTCAAAGGACTTTCAGAAGAAATTCTTCCCTCTCCCAGCACATCTTGGTGTGTTCTTACTGAAGCTGGCTCAAAGAGTCTGCCCTGGGAGCCATCTGCTAAAATGACCTTTTACTAGTGATGACATTTTTGCTTGTGTTTTGGGGTAAGGTGGAGGTGGTGTGTGTGTGTGTGGGGGGAGGTGGACAATTGTTGTAAGGGCCCAGAAGTGTTTGAAAGCCCAGCCTCCCCCACTGTCTTGGCTGTCCCAGGCTTTGATAATGCCAGAGGCTGAGATAGCTACTGAACTGTCAGACCTGCCTCTCCCAGAGCTGGCGGCTCAACTTTCATCTGTTTGTGGCCAAGGACAGGGACGCGGGGGCCAGCACCCAAGCTGGCTAATGAGTAATTGGGAGCCTTGTCTGGGCTCAATCCTGGTATATGCACTCAGGTGACCTTGAGCTTGCTGGGGCAGGCCTCATTCATCCTGAAACCTGGGCCAAGGCCAGGAGGCTATTTCCTCTTTGTCACCCCTGCTGCTACTCTCCGGTGGAGTCAGGGTTGTATCCCCCCAATCCCACCCCCAACACCACCTTCACTTAAATGCCCTGGTTTGGGTTATTTATGAAAGTTATTCCAAAGGCTTTTCCTTGTTCATTCTCCTTTGATTACAAAGAAGAGAACTACGGTGCAACTCTGGCTTCCATTTCAACCACCAAATTGTACTCACTCTAGTTACTTCCTTCCTCACTAACTCTGAGGATATGCACAAATTACCCTCCATAGATGGTGAAAAAAGCCATTGAGAGGTCAGAAATGCACCTTTGTGAATAGATACGCCATCTTGATCTTCCTTCCTCAGGTCAGATAATTTCCTTTCTAGACAAGGGCCTTGAATGGCTGTCCAAACAGGAGACCTCTGTGCTCTTGCAGATGCTTCCAACAGACTTTCCACCCAGATGTCTTGGCTTCCTCTTTCCCTTCCTCGGTATACTCTGCCCATGCCTGTTTTGTGTGAGAATTCCTTCCAATGTGTCTGTCATTTGCTTGCAGCTATGGGGCCCTGGTACAGTTACCAGAGCTCTGCTTTTTCTCATCTGTACAAAGGTGCCTACAGCACCCCTCAAAGGGCTACAGGGGAACTGCTAAAAAATGGCAGGTGTCAAGTGCTAGACAATGAAAAGATAGTAATTCTCTGCATTGGAGCCACATACTAGTATCTATCCTCTCCCCCGTCAGTAACTGCTCTCCCAGAGTGAACTCAGTAGCATGAAATACTTGAAATGTTTTCCAAATGAATGAATGAATAAATGAATAAATGCATTGCTAATGGCAGCAAATATATGTGGGCATCTGTTCTCTGAGAATAAATCAGTTCAATGATTATGGAATGTCACAGTGGGGTGAGGAGTTGAACCAGGCACATGGAAACCATGCCCTAAGACAATTGAATTGGGCCTTAAAAGTATCAAGACTTTCTTGTTTTATTTGGGGCTAGTTTTTAGGGAAATTAGTATTTAAGAAAGAGCTCTAGCCACCTACAAAACTTAATTTGGTTGTAGCAGCTGTGTTATGTTAGGTGTTTGATAAAATTCTGCGAAATGAAGAAATGGATGAATGATTAAGAAAAATTAGCCATCAGCAATGGGAACAATGTCCATCTGAGCTGTTGGGGGCTTGGATGTCTTTCAGGGATCTGAGGACCAGCTTGCTGTGTGGTCTTTGCTATGCCTCTTACCTTTGCTGCCTCCATTCCCCTCTCTGAGCCCAAAAGCCACATGATCCCCAATCTCTGCATCTTCTTACAGGAGTGCTAGAAGGTAAATACAACTAGGAACACAGGCCTTCAGGCAACCTCCTAGGCCGGTCTCATGAGAATATGATCACATATCTTTCCGGGGTTTTTAGAGCAAGCAGAGTTGAGGGAGGGGCAAAGGAGAGGAGGGAGGGGGAAAATGAACTAGACAAGTCACTCCAGGGCAGTGAGGCCCAAGAAAGCCCCTTTATCTTCATTCCTGCTATGCTTCATTGACTTCATTATTGTCCTGTCTCCAGGACAGGTCCATTCTCCCTTACTGCACTGCTAGGCTGTCTCCCAGGGGCTGGGCCTGGCAACACAGAGGAGAGGTAAGCAAAATATGAGTGGATTAACTTGCAAAGCTATTCTTCTCCTCCCTACCTCCCACCCCCACTCCCCACTTTAAAGCAGCTATTCACTCAGGAAATTCTGACAGGCCCCTCAGAATCATGGCTGGGGACCACGGCTGGCAGGGCTCTGGGCTGGCTCGGTCCAAGGGTGAGTCAGAACTTTGAGATGGATCCTGTAAGAAGGTCCAGGAGGGTTCAGTGTTGGCTCTGGAGCTCAGAACAGCTGCTTGGTAATGAGAGAAGCTCAGATTCTACTTCCTCCAGTAAGCCTTCTGAGATTACCCCAGCTAGATGCTCCCTTCCCAAGTCCCGTAGAGTTTTCTTGTTCCTTTTGGAAGACTTAATACTCTCTCTTTTGTATTCCCATTAGTGTGTAGCTGGTTCCTTTCTTACTAGTCTAGGAGCTGCTGATGGGAAGGATCTTGGTCTAATTTACTTTGGTCATTTGAGTGCCTCGTTGGCCAGTCCTGCAGGGAGGCACTTATAAAATACTTAATGACTCAATGAAGAGACACGTGCCCATGTTGCACGTGCCAGTCTTCTCACCTCTTCAAGTTATTTCTTTGTGTTCCTCCTCTTGGTACCTTCTGTGTTAGAAAGGACACCGGGAGAATGGAGGTAAAGGTTGAAGCACCTCAAATGCCTGTTTTGGCCACGTGTGTGAGAAATCTCAGGGAGGGTGAGAGGGCAGTGCCCTGGTAGAATGAAGTCCAGGAAGTAAAATAATCAGAGGACCATTTAGCCAAGTGGAGTATACATGGTGCTAACCCTGGAGCCCCCATTTCTGGGTTTGGGGCCTGTCCTGTATGTAAGGTCACACTGCTCTGTGAAATACTAGCTTGAATGAACCTGCTGTCTACAGCTCCATTTTGAGCTTCAAAGAGTGAGACCCTTATTACCTTCAAAGTGGCAGTCTAGTAAGGCGAATAGGATAACAGGCTCTAGAACCAGAGTTCTGCTATTTAGCCCGGTCACCACTAAATCAACGTGGAAATTTATGCAAGTTACTTAATCTCTCTGTGCACATGCAAGTGAGGAAAAGGAAGCTACCTCATAGAACAGTGAGGATTAACCTTTTGCACTCGGATGTCGAGTGTGACTCGACAAGGTTAGCATTAGAATAAAGGAATCGAGAAAAAAGCAAGCGAGTGCAAAGGGTTAAAGGACTGAGCCCACGGAAGGCTCTTAGAACAGTGCCTGGCATTGCTCGCTGGTCCATGATGAAAGCATCTAAATCCTTGAGCTCAGAACTACAATCTTATGATCCTAAGTAACTGAGAGATTGGGTCCCATCAGCCCATGCTGATATGCCTGTTAATCGAGTAACTTTTTCTGGCTCTTCACTAAATGCAAAATGCACTGGAAATCAGCCCCTCCCACTATCCCCAACCTCTGACCTTTATTTCCAATGACCTCTGACCCTGAGTAAAAATGTACAGGCTCAGCCTAGAGAGAAGACTGGCTGTATTCAGCTCAGGTATGCCTGACCCTGGGTCAACCTAGACAAACAGCTGCCTTCCGGTGAGGAAAGGTGATAACATTCCTGAGGCTTGAGTGGGCTACACTGTGTGTTGGCAGCAATCCATTCTGCTCACTGCCTAAAACCATTCATCAGCCGACCAGAGTCATTAAGCAAACTTCCCACGGCCCCTACCTTGGTTAGAAGAGCTTCAGGAGCTTTAGTGTGCAAACTCTCACGCCTGTAGTTAAATCACCTGCCTGGCTGTGTTAAATGCCAGGTCTAATTCTAATATCTCCCTGTCAGAGAATGGTGAAGCAAAGGGAGCTCAAAGTCTGGGGTAGGGTGAGTCAGAGGTCAGTGCCTTAAACTCTTCTTTAAAAGTATGTAGTTTAGGAGCCTATGCATAGAACTATTTCCAAAGGAAATCCAGTAGAGCTATTGACAGAGACCTGGGTGGGAAACAAGACATCAAATACTAGATAGTGAGAAAACCAGCATTTATTTCATTCAGGGCATGCGTTAGGTGCTGTGCATAACCTTTACCACAACCCTGTGAGGTGGATTTGAAGAAACCTGAGGCTCAAAGAGGTGGAATGACGTGCCTACAACCATCACATAACTTGTAAATAGAAGAGTTTTGAACCCAAGTCTCTGGCTGAGTCGACTATTCACGTCTATTCATTCCAGAAGGGACCCTGGAGCTGATCTTGCCAAGTCTCAGCCAATTGAGTTTTGCAGAACATTAACTTCATGAGATGCCTCCCAAAAAAGGGTTCTGTACAAGCCATCCCCCTAGTGGAGATTCATGATGCTCAGTAAAGGCCCTGAGAAGTCTGCAGTAGAGACCCATTTAACCTAGTGTTTCTGAAACGCATTAACTACAAGAGTGCCTTTGTTCCTGTAACAATCATTAACCACCTGAGGAACTGCTCTTTGGAACATGCCTTGGGAAATATTAATCTAGTCTGATGCATTCACTTATTGATGGGGAAATTGAAGCACAAAGTTGAGGAAGTGACTTGCTTGAGGACAGCCAGCGAGTTAGTGGTAGAGCTGAGACTGAAACCCAGTATTTCTGATTCTCAGCCAGATTTTTTTTTCTGACTGACAATGTTCATTAACTTGGTGTTGATTCAATGGGGACCCAGAGTCAGGAGAAGACATAGATTTTACCTGTGGAGAGGGCCTGAAAGGGTCGTAAGACCATTGATAGCCAACATTATCAGCAAAAGCACATCTTCAACGGCAACAGGATATATGGCTGCTGAAGAGGGATAAGATCAAAGGAAGGGTTAAAAGTAGGACTGAAATGATTCTAGGAAGGATTTCTGAAAGAGGTAAGTGTGGAGAAAGATTTGAGAGGCCTAGTCACTTTTAAAGGAAAAATAATTAAATGTGCAAATCTTACTTTATGCATTTAGGAAAGTGGTTTTGATCCACCTCCTGATGTGTCATACAGAATGTTGAAGAGTTATGGCTCCTATGCTCTTGGGAAAGATGAGCTGACCCTCCAAAGTGCTCTTACCTCTTGCCTCCAGATGTGTTAACTGAGTATCTTAACTGGACCTCCATAAACCACCATGACCACCATGATGTCCTTTGCTCCAGTGTGAGGCAAGAAGAATTCAGGGACAAGAGCAATGCGTTTGGAATGAGGAAAATTCATGTTTGAGTCCTGGCTCTTTGGTTTTGAGTCCTTCCATTTATCTTTCTGTGTCTTAGTTTTCTCCATTGAAAAAGAGAGGCTTAGACCCAAATGTGGGCCCACAGGCAATCAGCATCATAATCACCTGGGTTAATTAAAAGGACAGATTCCTGGGCCCAGCCCAAGAACTACTGAAGCAGAATTTCCAGCCACCTGTGATTTTAACAAAGGCACTAAGTATTTCTGATGTGGAATGAGGCTTAGGAATTGCTGGACTAGATTATTTTTGAACCCCTTGTAGTTCTCAAATGAGATATTTAGGCTTCCCGAATGCAGTAAATAATCTTCTCATAAGGGAAAACATTACTATTCACCTCCAAGTAGTATATTATATCAACATATTGAGGACTTTGTAAACTCTAAAACTGCCCACAAATGCACAATATCAATATTCTGATTAGGAAACAATTTTAAGCCTTGACTGGTTTTGCTTGTTAGAGCATTGGTTTGCGCATAGAAGGGTCGCAGGTTCAATTACTGGTCAAGGGCACATACCTTGGCTGCCGGTTTGATCCCCCGCCCCAGTCAGGGTATGTGCGGGAGGTAACCAATTGAAGTGTCTTACATCCATGTTTCTTTCTCTCTCTTTCTTACTTCCTTCCACTCTCTCTAAAAATTGAAGGGAAAAAATCCTCAGGTGAGGATTAACAACAACAAAGGAACAATTTTGATGTATAAAATCTCACTTCATAAGGAAAATATAGGAAGCTTTCACCCAAGTCTGGAATTTTTCTACATAGTATTACATGAAACTTTAAAATTTAGCTGGTCCCAAGCACAAAAATGAAATAGAAGAAGCTTTTACTTAGTAATTTTTTTTTAACCTTTTGGAACTTTTCAGCTCCCTTAATCTTCCCTTACTTTTCCAAGTTACCCAGAGGAAACACTGCTAAAATAGTTTACACAAAGTCAATATTTCCCAAAATATGTCCTGTGAAATACTAACACGTGTTAGGAGTAAAAATGGGGGAGGTTTCAGGATCAACTACTGTTTGGGAAATGCTGTGCTAACCAGGTTTTATTAAGAATTCTGAGAGCTGCCCTAGCCAGTTTGGCTCAGTGAATAGAAGGGTCATGGAATTGATTCTGGTCAAGGGCATGTATATACCTGGATCCCTGGCCCGTGCAGGAGGCAACCAGTTAATATGTCTCTCTTACATCGATGTTTCTCTCTCTGTGTCTCTCCCCTTTCCTTCCACTTTCTCTAAAAATTAATGGAAAAGTATCCTCGGGTGAGGATTAACAACAACAACAACAAAAGAATTCTGAGAACCTTTACTGTGCTAATATGAACTGTGAGTCTACAAGAAGGCAAAAAGTGTGATTAGCATTGCTAAGCACATGTGATCAGGAAACCCTTTTACTGAGGGCTGTCTCAGAACTAGGAAAATTTTGCATTATGATTACAGCTATTCTGTGCCTTCTTCCTCCTAGGTATCCCTCCTTTACAAATTATGACATCTGGGATGGCGAGGCTCAATGTAAAGCAGCAGTTCTAACACCTGGCTGTGCATCACCTGGGATGCTTTTCATAAATGAGTCCCTGGGTCCTACCCAAGCATACTGCTATGCAATCAGCCCCAGGTCATCTTTGGGCTGGTTATTGGGGATCCGCCAAAGAATGAGTCAATGCAGGTATCTAAGTCAGAGGAATTCTTTTGGCTGAAGGGGGTAAAGAGGGAGAAAGGGTGGTCCTCCAGCATTCTTCAAATTGCACCAGGCTGTCAGGCAGAAGCTATCTCTTGGGTGACTAGATCCTTCTCAGAGGATAGGAGGAGGCTCAAACAACCTCAAACATACCTGAAATCTAGAGACTTAGATGGTGGTTCACATTTGATCCTAGCCTCCTTTGTGTGACCATGAACCAGTGAGCTGAGCAAGTTGGTAGTACTCATGTATGCTTTGGGCCCTTTATGGAGACATGAGTCAACACAGGAGGTGACGGACAGGGCTATGTTTCTGACTTTTCCGAAGACCACTGCTGGTGAGGTTATGATTATTGTTCTTGGTTTTACTTCTATTTCAAACCAGCATTTGAAGCAGTGACTAAGAAACACAACCATTCTCTTTTCTTCAAAGTATCTTTGAGCTACCTTTATACAGTCTGCAATATATAGTGAATCAACATGTTATTTTTAATATATATGTATATATATATAATGTATATATATATAATGTGTATATATATATATATATAATTATTATTATTATTAACTAAAGAATCTGTGAAGCAACTAGGTCTGCAGTGGGCAAGATGAGGCAGAGACCCGAAACAACTGTCCCAATCAATCAGACCAGGCATTACCCGATTTGGGTGGGGATTATCTGGAAAATTGCCTCAGCTGTCCATTTCATTTTTGGTGCTTGCTCAATGAACCATTGTTTGAAAAATTTTCAAAACCTTCTAGCCTGCCACTAGTATTGGAGGTTGTGATAGTCCACAGAGTTGGAAGTGTGGAAAGAATTCCAATTTCTTTGAAATGCATGAAGTCCACTGGATTAAACTAATTGGGGCAAGAAAATGCCTTTCTCAAAAAAAAAAAAAAAAAAAAAGGAAGAAAGAAACAGGTTTAAAACCACTATTTACCCATCACGAACCAGCTATAAACCTAGCTGCTTTTATAGTATTATCTCATTTAGTCCTCAGAACCACTTTGTAAGGTCAACTTAATTGCTTTAAAGTAAAAAGGTAAGAAACTGACATCTGGAGATGCTAATAAATAAATAAATAAATAAATAAAATAAAAAACCTAACCAAGGACCACAGTTGATAAGTAGAAGAGCCAGGATTTGAAGACCATGCTCTTTCCATTGCATGTTGCTACTTTAATTCCTAGCCCTGTTCTTCCAAAATTTGAATTTTTTAAACTTAGAAATTTCAGGGAGAAATAAGATATATTTCCCACTATCTTTCATATGGAGACAACACAAAACATGGGAAGTTTTTTTAAATTGAAGTATAATAGACATACAATATTAGTTTCAGGTATACAACCTAGTGTTTCAACATTTGTATACATTGTGAAATTATCAATGAATCTAGTTACCGTCTGTTACCATACAGAGTTAATACACTATTATTGACTATATTCCCATGATGTACATTACATCCCCATGACATTTATTTTATATCTGGAAGTTTGTACCTCTTGATCCTGTTTATCCATTTCACTACCTCCCCAATCTGCCTCACCTCCGATGACCACAATCTGTTCTCTGTATCTATGTCTCATTTAGTTTTTTTGTTGGATTCCACATATAAGTAACATCATAGAGTATTTGTCTTTCTCTGTCTGACTTGTTTCACTTAGCATTATATCCTCAAGGCCCATCCATGTTGTCACAAATGGCAAGGTTTCATTCTGTTTTATAGCTAAATAATATTTTATTGAACATACGTACCACATCTTCTTTATTCGTTTCTCCACTGATGGGCACTCAGGTTGTTTCTGTATCTTGGCTGTTGTAAATAATGCTGCAATGAACATAGAGGTGCATTTATCTTTTTGAATTCATGTTTTTGTTTTTTTAGATAGATAGCCAGAAGTGGAATTCTTGATCATATAGTAGTTTTTTGAGGCACCTCCATACTGTTTTCCATAGTGGCTGCACCAATTTACATTCTCACCAACAGTGCTTAGGGTTCCCTTGTCTTTGCACACTCACCAACACATTAGTTCTTGTCTTTTTGGAAATAGCCAGTCTGACAAGTGTGATGTGGTATCTCATGGCTTTGATTTGCATTTCCCTGATGATTAGTGACATTGAGCCTCTTTTCATGTGCCTATTGGCCATCTGTATGTCTTATTTGGAAAAATGTCTATTCAGATCCTCTGGCCATTTTTAAATTGGATTAGTTGTGTTTTTGTTGTTGTTGTTGTTGCTCAGTTGCATGAGTTTGTTTTTTAAAATATATTTTTGAATTAACCCCTTATTAGATGTATGATTTGCAAATATCTTCTCCCATTCAGTAGATTTCTTTTTGCTTTATTGATGGTTTCCTTCGCTATGCAGAGACTTTTTATTGTGATGTAGTCCCATTTATTCTTGTTGTTGTTGTTGTTGCCTGGAAAGTTCTTAATAAAGGTTTAACTGTGCAAGAAGAGCAGGACCCAGTTGTTCTAATGTCAACCAATAATGGTCTTTCTATTGAATCTTGTTTTCTTATAACCAAAAGAGAGACTCTGTCATGCCATGATCCCTAGTGGTCTGTTTCTCTGTGGAGCCTGTCTGGTATAAGCACTCAAGACATCCTTGGGCAGAGCTGCTTCTCTATGTCTGATTTGCCTGTCTGGTAAGAAGGGCCATGCAGCCATCTTTCAGCCTGCCGACATCTCTGATGCAGGCTGGGAACATTCTCATGCTCTCTGGGTATTATTTTGCAGGAACTGAGGCCTGTGGTCCTCAACCATACCCTGGAGAAGGTCTCCTCTGCAGCCACTGGGCAAGTTCTCACTTGCTCCCCATTGTTGGGACGGCCTCTGCCTGGCCTCCTTGGTTTGGGGTGTGAAGATGTCTGTAAGAGAGAACTCAGTTAAAATACAGTGGGTAAAGGTTGTACTGAACCTATTCTTGGAGGATTCTTTCAGGAGAGAAAGGAGAGGAAAAACTGTATCTGGTGCAACGTTGGTGCCCTCAAACCTGTTTCTTTCTCCAGGCCTGTCACTTTGTAGGGAAAAGAGGGTGTTACATGCCCTGTGGGCCAGGAGGACGTTCCCCAGACTAGCAGCGCTGTTTTCTTTGGGGCGAAGAGTGAGGAGCAGGACTTGGCGGTGAGGGTGGTGGTGTCAGGGGAGACTTTTGGCTTATAGGTGAAGATTTATTTTTTTAGAAAGGACATTTTTTTATGAAGAACAAGATGGAAAGGAGGGGGAGAAAGATAACCTTGTTTGACAATAAAAAAAGCTTAGCTTATTTGGAAACAGCCTAAGTGCCCATCAGCAGATGAGTGGATTAAAAAACTGTGGTACATCTACACAATGGAATACTACGCTGCGCTAAAAAAGAAGGAATTCCTACCATTTGCAACAACATGGATGGAACTGGAGAGCATTATGCTAAGTGAAATAAGCCAGTCAGAGAAAGATAAATATCACATGATCTCACTCATCTATGGGAAATAATGAACAACATAAACTAATGATCAAAAACAGATCCAGAGACAGGGAAGCATCGATCAGACTGTCAAACCTCAGAGGGAAGGTAGGGGAGGGTGAGGGTAAGGGCTAGAAATCAACCAAAGGACTTGTATGCATGCATATAAGCCTAACCAGTGGACACAGACAACAGTGGGGTGAGGGCATGAGTGAGGGGGGGGGAGTTGGAAAGGTAATGGGGGGATGAGGACAAATATGTAATACCTTAACCAATAAAGAAATTAAAATGCAAAACAACAACAACAACAAAAAAAAACTTAGCTTTCCTGGCCAGTTTGGCTCAGTGGTTGAGTGTCAACCCATGATCAGGAAGTCATGGTTCAATTCCCAGTCAGGGCATATACAGGTTGCGGGCTTGATCCCCAGTAGGGAATGTGCAGGAGGCAGTCAATCAATGATTCTCTCTCATCATTGATGTTTCTCTCTCCCTCCCCTCTGAAATCAATAATAAAAAAAAATAATAATGAATTAATTAAAAAGCTCAGCTTAACTGGCTTTAAGAGTTAGTTCTCCAACCCTGGGCTTTCTGAAAAATAACAATAAGAAGAAGAAGGCGACTCGAACATTGCAAACCCAGCACTAGGGCTGGACTGACAGTGGCACCATTCACCCCTTTGGAGAGGGTATACGACCCGCACAAGAATATATAGATTGAATGGCAAATTACACCCCATGCCAATGGTTGGGCTTCAGTGGCCTCCTGTGTGAAAGGGAAATAAGAGTAACTTATTGTCTAAAGACAGGAGGCGGTCATCCCAGGCATAGAAGGGAGAACACATTTCTGCAGGATGGATACCTACAGAGCTTCTATTTGCCTCATTTGAACACACACTACCCTGTTCTCCAGAAAGGTACCTCAGTCAGGACAGTTTCTTTCTAACCTTGTAGGTCCACTTCACTCTGAATAGAACCCAGGTACGCTTCTAGCCCAAAATAGTCCCATCCTTGCCCTGTCCCAGTCTCCCCAGGATTCTACAGCCCTGTGTGTATAAGATGTTTCAAAGCTGGACTGTGGTCCCCCCCCCCCCCCCGCCGCCCCGCCTCCACACACACTCTGTGGGATGTTCAGAGGACCCGGCACCTGGGGAGAGGAGGCAGGCAAACTGCCAGCCCAAATACTTTCCTGAGGCCTGTGGAGGAGACAACATCTGTGGGAGGGCAGGTCCCTCTAAGGTAGGCAGCATCAGAGCTGGAGGGCCTGGGCCAGATTCAGGATGATAATAGGAAAGTTTGCATGTAGCCACCAGCCCAGGCAGATTCATCTGCCTGGAAACCCAGGGCCCCCACGGATGGGTGCAGCCATGTGGTTTGCCTCTTGTGGGCCCAACCTACCTGCCAAGTGGTAGGAGACTGCATGCCTCCTAAGGGGGATTGGCTGGTTCAGGTGCTGCAATTGTTGCCCTGAGAGGAGGGTGGTGCATTCAGGCAAGATGGCTCCAGCAAGGCCTGCTGCAGTCCAGGTGCTGTTCCTGAAATGAGCACTCTGGAACCCAATGCCGCCGGGCACAGATTTCTTATCTACGTCTTCCCGAGGTTGCTCTTGGCCAGGACTCCCACACCTCTCCTGATCCTGACATTCATCAGCGGCTTCTCTGTGTCTGATTTGTGCTTTGTGCAGTGACAGCCTGTGCTCCTGACTCAGACCCTGCTGAGCTTCCTAAAGAGTCGTGATTCTTGTGGAACTGGGGGGTCAGGACCACTGTGTGTCCTTCCTGTCTTGGAGCCATTAGCTGTATGTTTTGAGAAAGTCACCTGACCTGCTATGCCTTGAATTCCCCCAGCCCCATTTAAATTCCTGGTTTATGAAGAACAAAGAGACCTATAGATTCTGCCTGTTCTGACCACTTAGAAAGGAGAAAAGTAGCCTCTCAAAAAGGGAAAAATTAATTTTTCAGGACGGAATGTGAAGCTGAGTTGGCTGATTGTCCCCAGTAGCTATTATCCCCTTGTCCTTAGAAACAGAATCCTAAATGTTAGGATTTATAACCTAAGGAGAAGAAAGGTGACACTTACCCACTTCCCTCATGGCCAGAAAGATTGAGGGGAAGTGTCCTGGGAAAGTTCCAGGAACTGTCTTTAAACGGAAGAATTGTGTTCTTCCTCACTTGTTTCTGCTGGTGGGCTAATGGCATGGCAGCTGAGGCTTAATAGTCATCTTGAACCATGAGGTCAGAGCCAGATTCTGAGAACAGCAGACCAGAAAGAAGGATCCTGCGTCCCTAATGACTTTAGGAAGCTCTCCCATCACCCAGGCACTATCTCTTCTGTATTCTATGAGATGGAGAAATATTTCCATCTTGTCTAAGCCAAAAATATTGTGGGTTTCTATCACTTGCAGTCAATGCTAAAGCTAATTGTTAGAAGAAGACAGTGTATGATGCATTTAGAATGAATTGCCAGATCTAGAGATGTGCTAGATTAGGATAGATTTAATTTGTATGGAAGAAAGGATCAAGTAATCTTGGAAGAGGAGTCTCTTGCCTGAAGCTTCAAGGATAGAGTCTAGAACCTTAAACAAAGATCTCAAAAAGTGATCTCTAACTTTAATGATTGAAAAAAATAAATGTCTTTTTGGGAAAGTCACTGCCCCAAGGAGTTGCTTAGGTAGCATTAACCTTCATGTACCACTTAGAAGACAGCAGGAAAAGAGGAAGACCAAATATGAGATGGATTGATTCCGTAAAAGAAGCTATATGAATGAGACTATAGAAGCTGAGCCTGAGCAGGGACAGGACATTGGAGGACACGACATTGGAGACCTCACTCATTCATAGAGTTGCCAAGAATCGGAGTTGACTCAACTGTAGGCAAACACACACAGCTACTTATACTTGGGAAGGTGGGGAGGGAAGCCTTACAGAACATAAAGCTGGGTGTGAAATAGCACCTCTGCATGGCAGGCAGGGAGGGATAAGAGCCCTTTAAGAAGCAGAAGGAGAAAGTGGATGGAAATCATTCAGATAATATAGTTGCAGACATCCCATGGCATGATAGTCATTTATTCCTTTAATCTAGTTTATTAAGCAGCTATTATATTCAAGGCAAAAGAGGTTACAATGATCAGATATAGACTCTGTCCTCATGTAGCTTATAAAGTCTAGTAGGGAAGGTAAGATGTAACTGACATGTGAATGTGATATAAAATGATACATACCTGGAGAAAGTTTCGGATAAGGTGTTGTAGGTCTACAAAGGGAGACGAGGTTCCTGCCAGGTGTGTTTCAGGGAAACTTTGTGGAGGAAGGGACCTTTGTTTGTGGTCTTACAGGATGAGTAAGATTTGGACATGCAAGACTGGTGGGGACAGAGAATGATGGTGGGTCCCTCTTTCTCCAAACCACTGGTAAGGTATCCCGAAGAATATGGATACTATGGTTGTTTGCTATAGGCAGCAGTGTATTCTATATGAAATGCAGGTGCTTGGAGGATTGTTGTTATGGTCCGAAACTGAAGGATGAAAGACAGAGGAAGCCCCTGCTTTCTAAGTTAGCAAACTAAGATCTGTATCTTAGCTCAATTCCTTGAGCTCCTCAGGATTTACTGCTTAGAAGGCCCATTGAGAATGCCCAGCTGGCTGTGGCCATGCTCTAGAAGCAGGACTTAGAAGAAGTCATAGGAGGTGGTTGTAAAGGGGACTAGGAGAGGGCTTGGACTGGCACACACCTTCTGGTCACCTCTACTTCCTTTGAACTCCATTATTCCATTTCCAATGCTCTACAACAATGTCATGGTATAGAGGTGGCTTTTAAGCTTAGTGACATGGGAAACACCAAAAATAGATAAAAGTGCCTGGGGGATAGGTTGTAAGAAGGCCTGGTTGACTAGCAGCCTGGTGGTTGTTGGAAATTAATGATCAGGCTGTTGGGGATACTGGAGCCAAACTCTGAGAGGGCGCCTGGCACTCTGAGCTTCTTGGTACTCAGATGTATTGACTGGTGGAGGCATGGCTTTCCATAGTTTGAGGTTTTTTTCCTTTGAGGATGATTCAGTATAGACCCCTGATTATTCATCACCCCATGGCTAAAACCCATATTTAAATACCTAGAATCCATGCTCAGTTGTGACCATGCCAAGGGGTGCTAGAGTTCTTTCTCTAAGTTTATGGGTAAGTTAGAGGCAGAAAGATGTGTGTGTGTGTGTGTGTGTGTGTGTGTGTGTGTGTGTGTGTGTGGTGATCAGTAAGAAAAACAGAGATACTTTTGCCTCTCTTTGCAAGAACACTGAAAGAAAAAATTAGACCTCAATTTGTAAGGCATTTGTTGCTCTGGGGAAGAGCATGTCTAGAGGGCAGAGGAGTGAGGGAACATTTTACTGTTCTTCTTTTAAACCTTTGCCCGGAAACAGGAAGTTTGTTTGGCCCACTTTACCTGCTGGGGCCACTCGCTATCTACCTTGGGGCACAATCTGCTGTTTGTAATATCACAATCAGTTGCCGTGGAGACTGTGACGTGAACACATCAGCCTTCTGGCTGTAGGAAGGGAACAGTCTCATGAGATGGGCTCCGAGCACTAATAAATGCATTCCGAAGCAACAGGTGAGCCTCAGAGGAGCCAGGTCTCTGGTTTCTACTGAAATGTTTCTACCATTAAACAAACATTGGAGGAAAGGCAAACATCTGTCTAGAAGCAAAGCCTGGAGGTCATGAATTCCAGGGCTGTGCCAGGGCCCCTGCATCTGATTTCCTGTGTGGGCTGAGACAATTGGCTCCACCTCTCTGTGTCTTAGGTGAACTGGCCCTTTTCTTCCTGGCTTCCATCCTTAGCCCTGCCTCTTGGTGGGATTAGGAGGGCAGATGCAATTGGAAAGTAGGAGGAAGTGTCTCATTCCACAGTGACACTGGGCAGAAGTGGGCAGGAGAGATGTTTACCCTGCCAAGGCTCATAAAACCATCTCTATCAGCAAACTACCACCATGATTAACCCCTTCTCATCTCTAGTCATTTTGCTACACTAATGCAGGAGAAAGTTCAGAGACAAAGGTATCTTTTAGTATGGCCTGTGTCTTAAGGGCAAAAATTCACTCTTGTTGGGAAATTTGGCATGTGAGACAGTTCATTGAGCCTATGCGTTTGGTTTCACTATGTTTTATGTGCCACTAAATATATAGCTTAGCTATTGTACAAGATACACTCTGTAAGCTTATGAATAGCTGGAATTAATGGGGAACTCAGCGTTTCCTGCTAGCTCAAGTCACTGATAACCTATCCTAAATTTCCAACCCTCTTTTTGGTGCACACAGACTGATATACCAACTTATGTGGTTTGGTTTACATTGAAAGTCAAATATGCATCTGATTTATGCTTGCCTTTAAACCATTACTGAGCTCTGCCATTGCTTTGCATATAGTAGTAATAGGCCTTCAATAACTACTTAATGACTTAATTAGCATTAACATTCATAATGTGGATGCAGTGCTCTGTATGTGTGTGCATGCATGTGAACACAGAGGGATATTTAATCCTAACATTTTAGAGTTAGAAGGGACCTTAGAATAATTTGCTCCAATACCATATTCTTACACAGGGCGAACCTGAGACTCAGAGAGATGAAGTGACTGGCCCCAAGTGACAGCTGGAAAGCACAGTCAGGCCTGGACTCCAGGACCATGGGTTCCCGTCCACTGCTTTCCCTCTTATTTCTCTCTGCACTCCCCTACTGCCCCCACCCCGACCATTCCTTCCCTCTTCCTCATGCTCCAATGCAGAGGGACCAAGCACACCAATTCATTTTCAGGAATTTCTTACCATGAGACTTGGGATACCCAGTCAACTATGGCCTGAAATGGTTCTAAAACACCTTTAGGACAGAGATAGGCAACAGCCACCTACAAATATATCGATTCCACCTACCCTTGCAGTGGCTTCCCCGCTCCCCTCTGCGCCCCCCCCCCCCCCAACACACATCCCCTTCTAGCTCCCAGCTTACCATAAGCCGATGCTTCCAGGAATAATCCTATAGGCTCCCAATAATGACTGTTGGTAAAGACAATGTAACACCAGGGAGAGGAGAGACATTCTTTATTATTGGGGGTAGGAGGGCAATAGATGATACTTGTTTTGTACCCTATCCCCCTTTACGTGGTGTCTTCCAGGCTCAGTACACAGAGGGTTGTAATTATTTGCGATGCTTGAGTCAAGTGAGCCCCACACCATAGGGCCTTTTGTCTGTTTTCCTGAAAAGCAAGACGACAGCTTCGTCCCCCTCTGCTCTCCTGCTCAGCTCTGTAGCAGCACAGGCTTACGGCTAGCGAGCACCCTCCCATCCCCCAGTGTGGAGGGTGGCAGGATGCCCTTGGGGGTCTCCCACACCTGAAGGCCTTGCCGAAATCCTCAAACTGAGCTTTCTGTCATCTCTTGTGAAACCTGGGAACCTTGTTTGTTTCCACAAGTGCCTTCTACCCATTTATTCCAGGAGGACCGGCTCTAAAACAAGCCAAGTGTATTGCTTACCCTGTGTTTGCACCAGTTTCATCTTTAAAATGGGGCTGACCCGCTCTAGTCTACATCATAGTCCAGTCTGAGGTTGTAGTGAGGTACTGGACATGGAAGCACTTTGTAAGTAGTTCCCCAAATGTAAAGGGATGAGTTTTATTTAGATACTGCAGCAATTCTCCCTTTCCTTCCTGACACCTACTCATGCCCTCATTCTATTCCATACGACACTCAGACCCTGAGGCCTGCCCTGACTTTGCATACACCTGACTTTCTGGACTTAGTCATCTATCTTAGGGGGTCCCCAGTTGCATTCTGCCAGATACCACGGGACTCTCCAGTTTGTTGGTCTGTGCCCTTCAGGCACATGACACCAAGAATTCAGGCCCTTATTTGTGCACCTGGGGCCTTGCACACACTTCGTCAGGTTTGAAAATGGCAAACTGGTGAGTCCAGCTTTCCCATTTATCAGACACAATAACTGAAGTCCACAAAGGCTCAGGGTTGAAGGGCTGTCCCAAGATCTGTGTGTGGAGCACAGTTTTTACTCTAGCGTAGAAAGCCTCGTTTCCCTGAGTTTGGAGGAAAGGAATGCAGGGAAAACAATCTCATCTAGTGCTGATTTGAATGCAGTAGGTTGGGAATGAGGGGCCCAGGGGAATGAGAAGTCCTCATGGCAAGAACTATGCTGTCTAATTATCAGTCTGACTTGCTTCTCCCACCCCACACAAGTGCTCGGCAGCTGCTTCTTTGTACCCTGAAATATTTGAGCAGCCTACAATCGTGGCCCAGTGCTTGTCGCTGCCTGCGCCCTCCACCCGGAAAGAGCCCAGGTCTTGCCGAGGCTCCCCTCATTCCACGATTAGATATGGTGCCTGTCAGAAGATAAAGAGGGGTCAGAGGCCCCAAGGGGAAAAGGGAAGGAGGCGGTGTCTTCTTTTCCCAGAAAACAATCCCCACCGTTTCTGAATGTTATTAAGAAGGTATTAATGTGGAATTCAAGTTCATTCCAGCACACAGTGGGTTTGCCAAGTGGAGCCAAGGGGGCTTTGTGGGTCAAACACTATGACCTCTCTGTCCATCACTGAGGAATATGTATTGACAGAAGGCAGGTCCTTCTGTCTTGACAGAAGCAGCAGGAGGAAGCTAACTTTGGAAAGGAGGAATAGAGAAACATGTGTGCTGTGTGTGTGTGTGCGCGCGCGCGCGCACACACACGCACACACCCTCTCCGCCACCCCCTACCCCCCACCCCCCACGCACCCTCTTATTTATTGATAAAGGCACCACTGCCCTCTACTGGCAGCTGCACCATCTCTTTCTAGTGTCAGAAACTGCCTGGAGCCTTCCTTGCTTCGGAAAATAATTTGAGTGCAAATAATTTTTCAAACAACTTCAAAGAAAATTTAGTCATAGGTTTTTAATAATTAATTCACTCAACAAGCAGTAACTGAAATGGGTAGGATATATATGTCTCTGCTCTCAGGGAAGTTATAGTATCATATTTTTAAAAGGTGAAGAGAAATGCTAATTTAATGAGAACAATTTATTTCACCTTCCCCAGTTTTAGTATCCAAGTCACAAACGCCCTGAACCACAGTGTGTGGCCTCAGACCCACCACTTTGTACCCTCGGTTGGGACTCAGAAACACAGCTCGAGAAAGGAACTTCTCACTGCCAAGGAGCGTCTGGACTGGAGTAAATATAATGGAGTCCTGGGTCTGAGAGGTAAGTAAAAATTCACAGAAATCGGTGTGTGATTCCCAAGCGCAGATGGAAACCATTCTAACCATTCTTACAGTCGAGCATAGCCTCCAGGTGATGGAAGCCTGTCTCCTCTGCCTCTCAGCTCAGGCACCATCCGGCTTCTTCGAATTCTTGGGAACCATGATAAAGTGTCCTCTTCGCTGAGCCTCCTTTCTATGATTTTCAAGCTCTTTGTTCATACTGGGGTTCTTCCAGTCAACTTAAACAGGCAGAGTTCTATCCAATGCTCTGAGCCTGCTTTTCCTTCTTGTGTTATTCTTTAATTAAATTAGGCAAAGTACATACCCCCCCCACCCCCGCCCAACAGTTTTTTGGATAAGCGATGCAATTCATATGGTCCAAAAATCAAAACAATAAAAAAGCTTATGTTAAATTTCAATTCACCATGCTACCAGTTAACCCCTTTGCCCCCTCTTTCTTCTCTCCTCTGTCCTGGGGGAACTTGTTATTCATTTCATGTGTATTCTTTCAGGAATGCTGCATGCAAGTGCAAATACATGAAAATACACATGATTGTTGTCCTTGCCCTTTAGATGGAAAGGAAGCACATCTGTTCACATTTGGAGCCTTTTAAAAATACATGATAGTACTTATTAGGTGACTTTCCATATCAATATATTTTTAAAACTTTTCCATTATTTTACATAACTGTTATTCCATTGTATGATAATATTGTGGTTTATATAACTGGTCTCCTATTGACGGAATGTAGGTTTGTTTAGAATAAGTACTTTTGTACTCATACTAGTAAAATATTTTTGCTTCCTTCTTCTGTCACACCTTAGCCACTATTGAATACTGTTTAAATAGCATTACCAACATAATGTCAATTATACCTCAATTAAAAAAAAACCAAGAAAATAATGCTACTGAACCATCAGAGGTTTACCTGCCTGATACATACCCCAGCGATTCCTGGGGGAATCTCTCTTGAGCCTGAGAGTCAGCTGCACAGGAAATGCCCTGTGGGTGTCCTAGGGTTGCCCAATGCAGGACTGAGTTTGCTAGGGCCACGGGCAGAACACTGCATCTTGAGACAAGATCTGATAAGACCCTGGCAGCTGCCGGGATAAAGAGAGCTTTTACTCCAGAACTCCTTTGAGAAGAACAATGGGATTCTCTGAGGAGACGGATGAAGATGGCGACTATGGTGATGAGCTAAAAAAGTCACCTGCAGGTGATTGAAACTGTATGGAGCTTGGATAGGCACACAAGGATTAAATGAAACATCAGGAAGTGGGCTTAAAAGAAATGTGATAGACTCCCCATGTCCTTCCCACCAAAGCTGCACCATAGCATTCCAACACCATCCTGATCCTCTCTGCACCATGTCCTCACAGCTGGGTGTCCCCCTCAGCACAGAGGATGGGAGCGGTTATATTAGTGGTTTGCAGCCCATGCAGTAGTCAGGTGATAGACTGACTTTTTAAACAAGTTGCAATGACTCATGGACTCAGCATACCCCTGTGCATTTTTTTTTTTATTTTTTTTTTTTGGTAGGCAGTCCCCAGCTTGTCACCCAGACAAGAGCTAAACCAGATGACCAAAGAAGTGATGGCTTCCACTGTATTGGGCCACGTGCATGATCACAAAAGACAAAGTTTCAATTCATCTATTGCTGCATAACAAACTATCCCCAGACTTTGTTGCTGCAAACAATAACAATTTATTATTTTTTGTAATTCTGTGGGTCAGGAATTTAGGCAGGACACAGCAGGGCAGTTCAGTTGACCATGAGGTATCATCTGGGGTCATTCACTTGGCTGCATTCTACTGACGTCTGGGCTGGGCTAACAGTCCAAGAATATCTGAGTCAGGTGCCTGGTGCCTCCGGCTCCTCCACAGGCCTCTCCATGTGGCCACCTTGGTCTTAGCTGGGAGCCTAGGCTGGCGGCACTTCTTACCTCCCTGCTGGCTTCCAGAGAGAGGAGACGCAGAAGCTACGGTTTCTCTGAAGACCTGGCCTTAGAAGTTCCAGAGGTTCCTTTTGCCAAATTCTATGGGTCAAAGCACGTCCAAAGACAGCCCAAATCAAGGGGCAGGAAAAGAGACTCTGTCTCCCCTCCTGATGGGAGGAACTTATGCAAGTACAGGGAGGGGAAGAATTGTTGGGGGCCAACTTTGGAAACTCACTACCACAAACAGTGGACTAAGAATTGTGGGTAAAAGATGCCCACAGAATTTGGGGACATTTTGAATAATACCCATGGGCTGTTCCTATAATTTTTGGTATTATTAATTAATTAACTAATTATATAATATTTTTGCATAGTGAGAATGGAATGGTTCAATAAACGTTTTCTCTCCACTGGCAAATCACTCATCTCAATGCCATGCAAAGGCTGAGCCCTGGGTACGCTTGCTGCAGACACAACAGGAGAGGGAGGAAGCCTCCTTGGGAAAAGGAGGGACTGGCTTTGGAAATATGGGTAGGGCTTGAGCATTAGGGATATATGTTCTTCTAGGAACATCTCCGTTTGATTATTCCTCTGTCAAGTTCAGAGTATGCAGCTTAAATGTTTCCATTTTCCATCATCCATGGCAAACATCTCACCCAGTGTCTTGGGAACCCAGATTTGGGCTTGGAATTCTTGTTAACACAGAACGTGTGTAGACAGTGCAGATGGATCTGAGTGGGCACACACAAACTAGTACAGGCTACCCACGTTAAAAGACATGAAGGAGGCTTCCTCGTCTCCTACTAAGAGATTAAGTCCAGCCGTACCTAGAACTGGGCAAAGTCAGGCCATGAACAGGCACTCAGAGCAAGAGAGAATAGGGGAGGGTGGGAGGGAGAAAGGTGAGCTTGTGACAGGTGCTTTCCTGGGTGTCACAGGGAGAACACCCCTCTTGTGGTTTGTTGTGAACTGTGCTCAGACGTCCTTGGAAGCAGAGTCGTGGGTACAACAGGCAGCAGAGGAAGGAACACTGCTCAGGGAGCATGAGACCTGGTTCTATTTCAGGCTTTCCCTTAAGTAGTAAGAGAACAGGTCACTGAACAGGGGAAGCGGGTGAGGTGATTGGACACCCAAGTGATACTGAGCCCAAGGGTTCTCAGTTTCATGATCTGTAAAGTAATGTCATGGAGCTTGTTTTTATGATCTTATCCAGCTCTAAAATGTTATGGTCATAGAACTAGATGACCTTTGGAGGTTTTCCCTATATCAAGAGATTGGTAACTTTACAAGGCAAGTGAAAGGAATGTGATCCTAACATCCTTGCTTCAGACACGGTGAAACAGAGGCCAAGAGGCAAGAACACTTGACCAGCTGTACCTGTGCAGCAGCTAAGGAAGCAGTGTTTTAGAATCAGACTTCTCCAGGTGGACATGCAGGTGTAGGGATTTTTTTACAATTTGCCTTTTATGATAAGAGTCCAAGGGAGGTCCATGCTGTGGCCATTGGCGAGTATCACCAACACCAGCCAGAGGCTGGGTTCCTGACAAATGGAGCCCCTTTTATTGAGTGGCGTTTGGGAACACCCATTACAATCCCTTTCCATCCCAACTTCTTCGTCTTTCCCCCTTTTTTTAGTCTTGCACCTGGTGTCCTTGCCTTTGCCAGAGAGGCTTAAACCTTGTCGACTTTTCAGCAAAGACAAATCCCACCCGCTCATTCGTCCCCCCACCCCAGTTGCCTGATTTAGGCTTCAGGAAGAAGTTTCAAAATCCTCAAAGTTGTTAATCAGAACTTCCAAATCCCTAAAAAAGGGGGGAAATACAAGTTGAATTGCGCTCTTGAACAAATCCAGATGGGGTGGGATCCTGCTGAAGGAGCCGGAATGCAAGAGGGAGAGAGAAAAAGAGAAAGATCAGAAAAAAAGGAAGAGAAAGGGCGAGGAAAGAGATCCAGAGAGAGCTGTGCATGACCCGGAGACTTGAAAGGTGAGGCTTCTCACTCTTGTGCCGCCGCTGCTGAGGCCCAGGGTAGCAGGGCCATGATTAGGGGCGGAGGCAGCCTCTGCTTTCCCTGAGAATGCAAGGAGACGCGGGGCCCAGTGGTGGGGAGCCGCTGCGGGCTGTGACATTGAGGCTGTCTCCAAGGCCTGCTGGGGCAGGGACAGGCCTCCCCACACAGACTCCTCAGCTCGCCTCGGCAGCATGCAGCCCTGCTCCGAATTTCACACCATGTCTAATCCAATCACCGGCAGATTGCAAGCTCTCTGCCTACCTCCCAGATTGAGAACTCTTGGCTGGCTCAGGCGATAGGCCCCTTCCCAGCCCCGCCGGCTGTCCTCCTGCTCATCCATGTAAACCGTTCTGCAGCTCTCCCGCCGCCCGCACCTCCCCTTCTGGGCCCACAGAGTTAATCCTGTTTGCCTGGTCTGTCAATTTAAACAGCTTCAAATGTGCCTCACGAGGTCTGGGTGGCAGAACCCTGATGCTTAAAAACAGAGGCCTTGCATCAAAGGGGGCTGAGGTAACGGGCCAAAAGGATGTCATTCAGAGACACAGAAACAATCCCTTGTTACAAAACAAAAAAGCAATCCAAATGAGAAAATGCAGTGCCACCCAACAGATGAAGTTCGCTGTATGTACTAAGTGCAAAAGAGCTCCAAAGTGGGGTGATGTTGGGGGTGCGGCCGGCAGGGCCATAGGTACGTGGGTAGGAAGGGCTCCTCTTGTGTGAACAAAGCAGACGGACCAACCACCGTCAGGAACACTGCCCGCCTCCTTCCAAGTCAAAGGGTGGGGCTGGATCGCTGGGATGGTCCTGGAGCTGGGAGTGTGTGGTGTAGGAGCAGATTTAGACACTTTGACATACAATCTTGCCCTGGGTTGACATTCTTACTGTAAATAAAGCTCACAGTGAATAACGGAGAATAAGCTCCAGAACAGTGTTTTTCAAATTTTAATGTATAGTAGTCCCCCCACTAGCCCCAGGGGATATGTTCCCTTAGATCAGTGATGGGCAACCTTTTGAGCTTGGTGTGTCAAACTTCGCCAAAAAACTGAGCATAACTCGGGTAGTGTGTCACTTTGAGGAAAAAACATTATTTCGCAAATGTTTCATCCTCAGGAGCAGCAAATGTTTCATCCTCGGCATGCGGCCGCCTCAGCGGCCGTGTGTCATCAGAAATGGCTACGCGTGTCAGTGCTGACACGCGTGTCATAGGTTCGCCATCACTGCCTTAGATAGAAACCGCAGGTAGTAACGAACCCTACACATATATACTGTTTTTTTCCTATATATACATACATATGATAAAGTTTAATTCACAACTTAGGCACAGTAAGAGATAGACAACAATAACTAATAATAAAATAGAAAAATTATAAAAATACACTGTTATAAAAGTTATGTGAATGTATATTCTCTCTTTCAGAACATCTTATTGTTCTGTACTCACCCTTCTTGTGATGATGTGAGATGACACGATGCCTAAGTGATGAGCTGAAGTGAGGTGGGTGACGGGGGTTGTGATGTAGCAGTAGGCTTCTTCAAGGATTACTTAAACACAATGACAATACATTCTGATAACCGAGTTGGTTACTAAGTGACTAACATGTGGGAAGCGTATATAGTACGAAGATGCGGGACAAAGGGATGATTCACGTCCTGGGCTGGATGGAGCAGGATGGCGTGAGACTTCATTCCACTACTCAGAACAGCATGAAATTTAAAACTTACAAATTGTTTATTTCTGCAGTTTTCCACTTAATATTTTCAGACTGAGCTTGACTGTGGTTAACTGAAACCACAGAAAGGAAAACCAGAGAGAAGGGGGACAACTGTACAAACGAGTCCCTTGGAGATCTTGATAAAAATACAGAAGCTGATTCAGTAGGTCTAGGGTAGGGCCCGAGATTCTGCATTTTTACTGAGTTCCCAGGGAAAGCTCATGATGCTGGTCCATGGACCACACTTTGGGTAGCAAGGGTTTAAACAGAGCCAAGTGCCCTCAGTGTTGGACTCAGTTGTCTTGGCTTCAACTTCTGTTCCTCCCTGTGGTCCTCCAGCAGCCTAAAGTATTTTCTATTCCCTTCTCCCAAATGAATAAGACAAAATAAATTGGTCTTGCCTTAGAGCATATGACATCTAATCCAGATCTCAAAAAGCTGTTCCCTTCCTCTCTCACATTCACGGAATTGCCCATCTGGAATGCGAGTGAATGGGCAGGGGCTGCTTCAGGGCAGGGCAGACAGCCAAGGCTCTGTCTGTAGAGGTGTACGTAGCTGGAGGCAGGTGAATGCGGGAAATGAACCTTAAGGAGGCTTCCCAACCCAAGATGCTCTTATCATAAGTCACGAGAAGGGAACAGCATCTATTCTCCCTCCATCTGGGCAGAGTAGTGACCCAGAGTGCCAGCTAGAACCCAGTATCTGTGAAGGACTTGGGCTACAAACAACGCAGTGGAAGGCCTTGCAAACACAGGACAGAAAAAGGCCATTTACTCTTAGTTTTCTAAGTTTTATTTCAACTTTAAGAAAGAATGGCAGTCTCACTGTCCCACGATTGCTAAAAAAAAAAAAAAAAAAGAGTCTTCTAACGTCAGTGGCACTGAGCTTGCCTTTTATCATACTCCTTCCACTCACACCTTTCCCAAACTCCACCCTGTCACCCAACATCATCATCTCCAAAAAAAGGACAAGGCCAGTGCAGTCCTTTTAAAGTCTGATTTGCCTCTTGATTACTCTGACCTGTCCAGTTGTTGCCCCCAATACATAGTTTCAGAGGTATTAATCTCATCTCAGGAATACATCTCTCCAGTCCAATCTGCTCAGACAGTGAAAGGCAGAGTTTCGACCTGAATGGCAGAGACCATGAGCACAACATGCAGTGCCAGGAAAACAAAGCAGGACTGATTCTAGGAAAGACCAAGTGGTGGATGCTCTAGGAAGACAGGAAAGTGAACTTCAGCAGGACAGCATGCTGGGGGGTGACCTCAACCACAGCCTGGCTCAAGGCAGCAGCCACACTGAGCGCTCAATAATGGTGGCCGAATGGAGGTGGATGAGTGTGGGGGAGGCTTAGGAAGAGGCAGAGAGGCTGGTGTGAGTGCACATTTTTATCAAAGGTAGAGTCCAAACCAAAACCACATAAAAAAAGGAAGCAGATGATAAGTGGAACCCCACGCATTCAGTTAAGATATTTACCTCTTCCCCTGGAGCTGCACCTCAAGCATACAAAGTTCTCCCCTGGAGGCAAGCAAAGTGCCAGGGTGCAAGATTAAAGGAGGCACTTGCTCGGGAGTCATGCAGGTATGCCTCTTGCCCACCCTAGGGGGCACACCTGCATGATGATGACATCTCCCCACCCTCTCAGGTCCTGAGCTGGCTTTCAGAAAGAAGAGGGACAGATGTTGACCCAGAGGGAGTGTGTCTGTTCCGAGTGGGGTGGTAAATATGTTCCCTGCTACTCCATTTTGGCCTGAAGTGGAAGTCACACATTATTTCCCTAGTCTTTGATGTCTTCATCTGTAAAATAAGATTGTTGGATTAGAAGTGGTTTATAAATTTCTATTATTCTACACTTTCCCCTCCAAAGTGTTAGCCATTCAGTAATTAGTTCTTTGAATGTCATTGATCAGTAGAAGACTCTCAGAATATGCTCTACCCTACATCTATACTTTTCTGCTAATCAAAAGGAGATTTCTCAGTAATTCCTGCCTCCCTTCCCCCAAGTCTCTGTCTAGATCATGTCTGAATAAGAGGTGGGATCTGCCTGTAATCTGACAGCTGGTGACTCAAGAGTAGCCCTCCTTGCCCCTTTCTTCTTCCCTCTCTTCCTCCTCCCTCCCTGCCATACTTCCTTCCAGCACGCATTGAGTGCCTACTCTGTGCCTGACACTGTGCTAGACTTGGCGATGACATCTCCCTGTCCTGGGGAAACAGCTGCATGAGATATAATTTACAACATCCCAGAAGTGACCTGAAGACCATCCTTATGTGAGCTTTTGCTCACCTATCACCCACGCACAATGAATAGAAATTCTATCTCCTTTGATCACCTTACTTAGTCTTAACCTCCCTGAGATAATTCAACTACCAAGGCAAAAGGAAAAGGGTTAGCAAAAAAAAATTGCAGGGAAAGTCTAATATTAATTTGCTAACTCTCCTGAAAAAGAATTTTGCTTTTTCATTCTCCAGAAAACTATGATGTGAAACTTCCTATTTAGAATACATTGCCTTTATTTTTCTTCTCTGGGAAAGGTTTTTAGGTTTAGCTTACTAGAACCTCCTCTTGCTAATTTTAAAATGCCCAATTCTTTGCTGACTTGGAGGCGTGATGGGACTCTTACTAAGGTGTTTCCCACCCTCTCTTTCTCTGCCCCAGAGTGGTGTCTGAGTCCATTGTTCATATCTTTTTGATTAGGTAGGGAAAAGGCATGCATTCTCTTGGCTAATTTCTAGCCACTCTCTTAGACATTTGTGTGGTGTGAGTGTGTGTACATACTTTTCCCATTCTTTATGGTACCCCACCCACCTTGTGTGCAATTTTGGTGGGACTATTCCTTGTCTGCCCCTAATTAAGTGATAGTTACATGAACTAAAATAAGCCCAGCAGAGTCTCTCTCTCAATTCTGACGATCTTAAGCAGAGTACTGGAAGGATTTAAAACAACAACAAAGATTGGAGTAGAGTAATTCCCAGGGCAGTGGCCAGAACTGGTGTCCAGAAGGTGTTTTGATGCCAGTTCATGTCCGTCTTGTGTATCTATGCCTGTTTTGTACTTCCTATCCATTTGTGACCTCTCTTTTATCCCATCAATAGATTAAGGGAGCCAAAATTGGTTTCTGTGGCCTGCTACCAAGAAACCCAAGGTGAAAGAGTCACCTCCAGTGTGTGGTACTCACATGATGGGAATCCGTCCTCCTCCATATCAGTGAAAGTCTGCTGTGTGGATGCTGTAATAACTGCCCAGAACCCACCTTCAGGATGAAACACTCATTCTCCCAGCTGCTGGAAGTATAGGTGGCTTGTCCATATCTAGGAATTATCTTCTGCTGAAGATAGCCAACTTACTCAAGGTCACATACTCCATAGGGGGAAGCCTACATGCAATGACAGGTGGATAAAGGGATACACAGGCCTGGTGTTCTTTCCTCAGGGCAGGACAACTCTTCAAAACCACCTCAGTCCCATAACTCCCCATAAGATCATCTGAGGCTGCTGGAACTGTCATACTTCCTTTACTTCCCCATTACTTTCCCCACAATCACTCCCCAGTAAACTTTCTGTAATTCTGCATCCCAGGGTGTCTCCTGAAAAGCTGACCTAAGACCCCACCCAGGGCACTGATCCACAAGAAGGAGTGGTCTCTGCTGGCACTGACTCTTTTTCGTATGACTTGGGGTTTTAGCAAGCCTCAGATAAACTCAAAGAAATGGCTTCTGAGGTATTAGCATCATTCATTTCATCAACCAATTTACTGAGCAACTCCTATGCACCAAGCCTTGTTCTGAGTACTTGGGTAATAGCAAGAAACACAAAGCTAAAAAATAACCAAAAAAATCCTTGCCTTTGTGGAGTGTACAGAATAGCATGGGGTTTAGCGGTATTTTCAAGGGCAGGAGTACAGTACTTCTTCAAAGAGGATGGTCCTGTACTAAGCTGTCCAGCTTCACTTTTCTGGAGGTAACCCTTTTCCTCAGCGATGCAGGTGCTACTTTCCAGTTTCATTGCTTTTATGCAATAGTAATTCACCTTTTAAAGTCTGATTTATCTTTTGATTACTTTCACCCCGTCCAGTTGTTGCTCACAATACACAATTTGAGGGGTAGTAATCCTCATCTCAGAAATACATCTCTCTCTGAGGATATTTTTCTTTCTTTTGTTTCAAAACAGAGGCGTGAGCCCTGTCTGGCATGGTGCAGTGGTTAGAGCATTGACCTGCACACTGAAGGGTTGCAGGTTTGATCCCCAGCCTGGTCGGGAAGCAACCGATCCAGGTGTCTCTCTCACAGTGATGCCACTCTCTCTCTCTCTTCCTTCACTACCTCCCTTCCACTCTCTCTAAAAATCAATGGAAAAATAGCCTCGGGTGAGGATTAACAGCAGAGGTGTGCTAGGCTCCCTACATCTGAGAAGTATAGCTCTAATAGGACTGTAGTGAGAGCTCTGCACAGGCACTTCTTTATTAGTGTCTCTTGAAAGCAATGTGATTGCAGCTGGCGGCTGCAGTCACCCCACTCCCCCTCAGGGCTAGTCATGTCCTAATGCATAACAAATAGCCTGACTTTCAGAAAGGCGAAGGGGAGCAGTAGATTTGTTGGACGGAAGTGAAGAGGGGAATGGGCAAATAGGAAGAGATGAGAGCGGGAAAAGAAATGGGGCATGCCAAATTGTGACTTAAAACAAATCATAAATGCCATCAATTATACAACCTAAGGGATCCATTTATGGGTTCTCCCAGACTCATTCTTGGCCACCATACAATCAATTAATACAGAAAGCAATTCTCCCATTAGGGACTATGTCTGTTAAATGCCCCTAACAGACATTTAATAGAAGGTAGAAACAAATCCTCTTGGTTTCTTTCATGGAAGGAGAAAATGAAGTTGTAGAATATCTGTGAATTGCCTTTGTCATTTTACCCATTCCTTCCCCCTGCACCTGGCTCTGCTATAGACCCTCAAGAGTTGACCAAATATAGTAGCAGAGATGACAAAAGTCATGCTGCCAGTTTGCAACTTAAAGGTCATGGTATCTAATAATTCAGAGGAAACCTAAAGTTCAACCAGTCGCTCCACTGTTAGATGAGAAAACTGAGGTCAGAGAGGTCCGTGGCTTGTTGAAGGTCACACAGTGAGCTGATGAGAGAGCTGGTGTTTGTGACTCCTCAACCAGCAGTCATCACCCTCTTTGTCATGCTGTGATATTGACCATCCTTCAAAAGGTTGGGGGTTACAAAGCAAGCCTTGTAGAAACTAATGAATTCTTCCTGGCATCTCTGTGAGGGTGGGGATTTGCCACCTCTAAGAACACTGATGCCTGCCCAGAGCTCGAGAGGACTCAAGTTTTTTCTACAGGTGAAGGTAACTTTAAAAAGTAGGATTGGTTCTTCAGTGAATTTTCTATAAAAATGTAATTCTTTATTAATTCATAACACTCATTTAAATTACTCTTCTACTTGTACAAATTAGATCAAAGTTCATCTATATACATAAAAGCCTAAGCGACCGTCTAAATGGTAGCTGTGACGCACAATGACCACCAGGGCCAGACGCTCTGACCGGTAGCTATGACATGCCCTGACCACCAGGGGCAGATGCTCAACGCAGGAGCTGTCGAGCTGCAGTGACTTGGCAGCTGCGGTTCTTGACACATCGGGAACCAGAGAGGAGGGAGCTCGATTCCGGGGTGCTTCTCGAGAACCACCCTCTCACAATCTGGGAACCCTTGGGGATGTCAGAGAGCTGGTTTGGCCCAATCCCCGCAGGCCAGGCTGAGGAACCCCACTGGTGCACAAATTCATGCACTGGGCCTCTAGTAATAGTATAATGTGCAGGAAAACATTAAGTATCTTGGTATTTAATTCTCATTCATCAAACAGCTCTGAATAAAATTTTCATTGGCTGGTGGGATCCAGATTTATTTTTAACAGCCACTAATTAGCTTTTCTATTCTGTTGTGGTTGTTGTCAGGGTTAATATGTCTTTGACACTTTTAACCCTCTGCTCTATATTTTGCTGCTGTAAGAATAATCTTTTAATGTTCAACAGAACAATACACCCTGCTTACCTCGCTGGGCTTAGCTGTCACCTGGCCCCATCTGCGTCTACATTCTAGAAAATGAAGTTACGTCATGTCTTTGTGATGGTTTTTCTCTAAAGGCATTTCAGCTTTATTTTACAACCAGTTAAGTTCCCTTTAACTTATTGCCAAAGATTGATTTAAAACAAGCAAGCCGATTTCATTAGAAGAGCATCATAAACATTAGGCAGCATCGCTTGTCATTAATCACTAAACAATAGTGTGCACGTACATAAGCTTTAAAGAATGTAAGAGTTGTGACATTTTTCACTGATAACCATGTCTAACTAGTAAGAATGGGCACTCTTTTATCTTTTCATTAATCTTTAGGAAAAAACCTACCAGGCAAATATTTTTATTATGCCCAATTTATAGATCATGAGGCCAAGGTACAGGAAAGTTAAGCAACTTGTCCAGGGTCACACTCTGTTAGTGGTGGGACTCAGATTTGAACCAGGCCGTCTAACTCTGAGTGTCACCTCCAGTACCTGCTGCTTCACCCCACACTTCTCTAATCTTACTTTGGAACCTTCTTAAGGGAGCCTGAGACCTCCCTGCATCCAAGAATATTAAAAACCCCACATAAACAGAAGAGTGGCAATTAAACCCAGCTATTAAGTAATTTTGTAATAAATAATAGAATACACACCAATACTTAGATAGCATGAAATTTTTCTTGACTTTAGAATTGACCTTATATTATTACCCTTTGTGCAAAAGCTGCTGGGACTATAAACTTTTGCCCAGGGCTCAGCAAAGTTTTCTGTCAAGGGCCAGATAGTAAATACTTTAGGCTTTGTCAGCCATGTGGTCTCTGTTGCAACTACGCAACTCTGCCACTTCAGGGCAAAAGCAGCCATGGACTAAATGAATGGGCAGGCCTGTGTTCCCACTACACTTTATCTCTGGGCGCTGAAATTTAAATTTCAGAAAAGTTTCGCATTCCACAACATATAATTCCTCTTTTGATATTTAAAAAGCCAAGTGAAAAGGTGAAAAATCATTCTTAGCTTGCGGGCTTACAAAACCTGGCAGTGGGCCACTGGTTGGCCCTGCCAACCCCTGCTCTTCCACCTCAGCACGAGGCCAGAGGCCATATCAGAGTCAGCTTGGCACCTTACAGGTGCTCAGTAGAAGTTGCTGGATTGAAATAAATTGAACTTGGAAAGGAGGAGTAGAAGGGAGCATATTCAAAACCGCCATCCTGTCTCAAGCTCAGACAGGATCTAAACTCAAACGCGTGGGGGACATTCTTGCTCTCCCCACACACGTCCCTTTGGATTGCACTAGTACCTGGCTTGCCCAGGTCTCCCCAGGAGCTCTATCTCTCCCACGATCTCTATCGGGCAGGGTTCAGATTGCAAAGTGCAGATAGAGATCTCCAAGGAGAGAAGAAGAAGCTAACAGCCTCCTCTGCAGGGCTCCCCGCCAAGCTAGCCCCTTGGCACTGAGAGCAAGGGGGACCTTCCAGGGGATTTAGTGGTTCCTCATTTGGCTGCATAGCAAAGCAGAATGCTCTTTCTGATTTCTGCTGCTGATAGCATGGCACCTAGATCAAAGGAAGAAGTGCTCCAAATAGTACCGAAACCTTCTGCCCCCAGAGGCTCAACAACTATTTGTAAAATGTGAATCAAGGTTTGTAGCTTAGTGAAGAGAAGAGGCCACCTCACTGAGGTTCTCTGAAGATGTGTGAATTACAGACCCCTGTGATCCTGGGACTTTTTAAAATTAGGGGAAATTCCAACCATCTTGTAATAGAGACAGACTGTATGACCTCTGAAGCTTTCTCCCAGTTGGGGAACTCGGTCACTAGAAACAAAAGCCTCATCCTCATCTCCAGGAAGTGACAGGTGAGCCTGAAGTCTCTACAGCCAATCAGGTTAGGGAGGTGCAAAACTGATTACTGGATGTTATAAGGGTTTGGGGCTTTCCAGTGAGTGTCCCTCTCCCATGTGCCTGCAGTCCCTGGAGCTTGGTTCTTGGCAGGGCAGAGTGAGAAAAATGAAAATGTTCATTTGGGTGGGATATTTTCCAGCTGAGCATGAGAATCTCCCCCTGGCCCCCTTATTCCCCAACAACATCTGCTCTGAACAATGAACTCCACAAGGCAGGTTAGACACTGTGTTTTTCCCCTGTTCGAAGTGCTCACTGGTTAAGGAGGGATTTCCCCATCAGTGTCGAAATGTGTTTCTCTCTTTAGAGGATGCACTTCCAGCCAGTTTCTTTGCTTTTTTCACTGAAATAATTGGCATGCTTTTTTGCGTTTCCCTCCCACTCTTACTGTATATTTTTTCAGAGCTTGCCCCTGACTGTAGAATTATGCACACACGATGTAGGGTTTTCCTACACTAGAGACCTGTAGAGAGCCCAACGGTTTTCCCCAGAGTTTCCTGATATTCTACTATATGACCCACTTTGTTGGGTTTGACCCTTTATTTTAATTCTTAAAAATCAAAACAAAAATGAACAAATAAAAACCCAACAAGTAACCATGGGTATTCCTGAAAGGGTGAAACTTAAACTTGACCTCTTAATCTCACTTTTCTACTTGATAATAGTGGTAACCTGTCACAGAACAGTGAATATCATGGGAAAGGCCCAGGGTTCTTCCTGATATGTTACAAAAGAGGATTCAAAGTAGATGGAGCTTAGTCTAAGGTCAAGAACACCAAAGTTCCGGGAATTTTCAGTTAAGAAAGCAACTAATGGCTTCCCACTGCACTTTGACCAAAACTCCGAACTCCTCACCACAGCCCACAAAGACCCTGTGTGATTTGGCCGCTGCCAACCTAATTTCAACCTGCATCATGCTCCCCTTTTCCATTGATCTTCAGCCATAACATATTTTTCTTTCCCAAACACATCAAGCTCATTCCCACTTCAGGGCCTTCACAAATGTTGTTCCCTCTGTCTAGAATGTTCTTCCTCCAGATGTTTGCATGACTACTTCCTTCTTGGTCTTTCAGGTCTCCATTTAAATACCACTTTCTGATATTCATCTTAAAGTTGCCCACAGATATTCTCCATCACATTGTCTTATATAAATTTTATAGTGGTTATTACTCTGAAGCTATCTTGTTTTTTAATGTGCTTATTTCTTTTTAAAAAAATATATTTTTATTTGATTTCAGAGAGGAAGGGAGAGGGAGAGATAGAGACATCAATGATGAGAGAGAATCATTGATCAGCTGCCTCCTGCAGGCTCCACACTGAGGATCAGGCCTGCAACCCAGACATGTGCACTGACCAGGAATTGAACCATGACCTCCTGGTTCACAGGTTGACCGCTCAACCATGGAGTTATGCTGGCTGGGCTAATGTGCTTATTTCTTGTGGTTGACTTTCATTAGACTGTAAGCCTCATGGGAGAAAAAACCTTCTCACTTTACTTATTGAATAAATGAATAAAAAATGAAGTCAGGTCTTCCAATAGGAACTAAAAGCAAACAGATAGGAAGTTTAAGTGGGAGTTTAAGGGGAAGCAATTGCTGTGAGCTGGAGGTCATGGACAGGAGACCGAGTCAATGCTGGGAGTGGTAGACCATGGTGGTCCTTAGGGCAGAGAGTGGGATCATCAATATGGAGGTCTCTGAGAAGGCCCAATAAAAAAACACTCCTCTTTCCCATCCTGAATCAGGATTATTAGAGAACTAAGACAAAGGAGGAATTGATAGGGGCTAAACTATCACTTTTGTTATTAGTAAATTGGAGGATGTGGTTTATATCTATGGGTAAGAGGACTAACTGATATGAAACACCCATACTGAACAGACTACTCACTGAGTCACAGCAGAGCTGGCCATGCTGCCTTCTCGGGAGCGGGGGGCGGGGATGTGTGTTAAGGGTGGACCTCATATAAACTGAGGACCCAGAGGAGCAGGGCAGAAAGCAAGCTTCTATGGGTAGCTGGTTCCCAAGAGAAAAAGGAAGGAATGGGCTGTCCAGTTTTTCCTTCCAAACTTGCCAATCAAATATTCCACTCCACCTCCCCTGTGATAGAGGCATGAGGCTATAGAGAGGCCTGCAGTCAGGATGCCCCAGGACAGCTCCAGGTAGAGGTGCTTTCACATGGAAGGGACATCAGAGGTGGGGAAGACTGGCTCTCGGCTGCCAACCCCAGCTCCTTTCAGAGATGGGACTGGATACACCAGGGCAGTGGGTCACTAACAGACAGGAGAACATCTAAGGACTTTCACTACCTGACTGGACCTGGCACTGGCTGAACCTCTGCCTAACCTTGGCCCTTTCACTCATTCTTTATTTATTATTTGAAAACTTGCTCCACAGGCAGTGTAGAGACCATACAGGCTAGAAATGAACAGGACCAACTGCTCCCTTGGGTGATCCCAGCCTAGTGGAGGAGGCAGACCTGGCCTAGCTCTCCTACTTCTCTCTCCTCTCCCAGCTGTTCTCGCCACACCAGGGCTCCAGTCACTTTGGCTTTCTTTGGCCCCATGTGTGTAGAGCTCCCTCCACTGTCAGCCCTGCGCTCCTGCTGTTCCCTCTGCTGGAATCTCTTCCCACTGTTCTTTAGCTATGGAGTAACTGCTCATTCTTTAGAAATCAGCTCATCCATTGCCTCATCTGAGAAAACCTTCCCTCTCCCTATCAGGTGCTCTTATTGCACCATCTCTCTCTCTTTCCAAATACTTGCCTTGGATGTATTTAGTTGTGTGATCCTTTTATTTACTTAAAAAAACACTCCTTTTTATGGAAAATTACAAGCATTTGCAAAAGTAGAGAGTAATAAAAACAACTCCATATATCTGCCACCCAGTTTTAACAATGATCAACTCATGACCAATCTTATTGATTCTTTTATTGCCTATTAATTCTCTTGAACAGATTTAAGCTTCAAGAAGGTGAAAGGAGTATTTGTTTTTCTTTTTTTTTTAGTTTTTTTTTAAATTTCTTTATTGATTAAGATGTCACATATTTGTCCTTATCCCCCCATTCCCATCCCCCACCCCTCCGCACGGATGCCCCCACCCCCCTGTTGTCCTTAACCATTGGTTAGGCTCATATGCATGCACACAAGTCCTTTGGTTGATCTCTCCCCCCTACCCCCACCCTCCCCCACCCTTCCTCTGAGGCCCGACAGTCCGATCAATGCCTCCTTGTTTCTGGGTCTGTTCTTGTTCATCAGTCTATGTTGTTCATCATTTCCCCTAGATGAGTGAGATCATGTGTTACTAGAAATATACTTATAAGAACTGAATGTGAGACGAGCAATAATAGTTATGCTGACAGGCAAATGAATCAGTCTGTATTAAGTTTCTTTCTGGACCAACAGATCTTTTGAGACCCAATGTCAATGTCCACCAGTTTCTTATGTGTACATGTCGGCACTGACTTTTCAGCTCTGGATGGTGGACAAATGGTGGTAATGCAGGTCCGACTCCCTCTGGTTTGGTCTCACCCAGACCCAGGGGCGCGTGGCCTCTCCCGGACCCAGGGGCGCGGCCTCACCCGGACCCGGGACCCAGACTCACCCGGATCCAGGGGCGCACGGCCTCACCCGGACCCGGGATTCAGCTACACCCAGACCCAGGGTGCGTGGCCTCACGTGGACCCAGGGGCACGTGGCCTCTCCCGGACCCAGGGGCAGTATTTGTTTTTCTTACCACTGTATCCTGAGTGCCTAGCACAGCACCTGGCTCATGTGAGGCGCACATTTTTGAATGAGAAATGGATTGAATGGGTGAATGATTTGTTATGTGGAAGGAGAGCCCAGGTTGCTATGAGAGCACAGAGGAGCAGCATCTAAGCCTTGACTGAGGAGTTCTCACATGGTCAGTCTGCTTCGCTCTGACCCTGAAGCTTTTTGAGAGCAGAGGGGAGGGTGGGCAGGATGGAGAAGACAGGGGAGGGGATGGAGGAGGCAGAGGGTCCAAAAAACTCAGGAGAGGGCAATACAGATCTGCTCAGGCATCCTGGCTAGCAGCAGGCTGGTCCACCTGTCTTGCTTGAATGGCTTATTATTCTCTGCACCAGAATTGATGCTTTGGCCCTAGTGGCCTCAAAAAGAAGTTTCCAAGGAACAGTACTCTAGAGCAAGCATGTCAAACTCACGGCCCACGGGCTGCATGCCTTGCTTATAGGGCCTATGTTAGCCTTTGAGTTTGACATGCTTGCTCTAGAGAGCTGCTTCTTGAAAAGGGGACTATTGGTCTAATATAGTTGGGAATGCTGCCTACTCTACCCTCTTCTTGGGTCCTGCAGTTTTGTTTTAAGTTTTAATTTTGTCTAAGTCAGCTCTTCCCAGATTTATTCATGGTGGAACCCATCACCACCACCACCACACAGCTATTAAGAGCATGGAAACCAGTCTATGGAACATGTTTGGGGACCCATTGTAAAGACACTTCCTTCATGATTGGCCTTTTCCAGAAACAAAAAAAAAAGTTAAGTTGGTTCCTTTTCTTTTTATTATATAATTAGCACATGGTTAATAAAGAAGAAACAGAAAGTGAAAATAAAATAAAGGAGAAATAAAAGCTTCTTATGACTCCATTACATAGAAAGAATCGCCTTACTATTTTTTGATGCATTCATTTCTGGACTTTTAAAAAATGCATAATTGCTACACATATTTCTTAAGAGATGTTTTTTTCATTGACCATTGACATTAATTTCCAGTGACAATGACAAAACAGTCTCAAAAGGTGAGTTCATTCCCTGACAACTTAAGTATGGGGTTCTTCCTCAGGAATGCCAATGTGCCCTTTTACCTTTTGTTCCTTTGTTTTGTTGTGAGTGCATTCCAGTTGCTTTCCTCTGAGTACCTGACATCCCCCCAGGCTGGAGTTAGTCCAGTTTAACAGACAGATTGCTGGTTCAGAGCAGGTGGGACGCTAGACTTTCCATCACAGTTCGGGGCAGGGAAAGAAAGCAAACTGCCTCACTTCTTGATATCAAATGACTTGAAAACTTCCTTAATCTTTTATAGGTGGAGGAGGGTGTCTCTCCTCTACCCATGGTTAAACCTGCTCCAGATGGGACCAGGAGACTTGGAAACGAGCTGGCGCTTACTTCTCAGAGATTTGCCTTTGTAGAACCTCTAAAGGTTTTCAATTTACATGGCCTGCTTTTCCTTGGAAGCTGTGTAACCCAGCATTTTTTTTCTAATGCTTGCCATGCCCTTCTTACTCTCTTCTGAAAATATTACATGGCATATATCAAGTTGCATTTGAAATTAAAGTCATTTGGAAAATTTTGAAATGAATATCATGCTATCCTTTGAATTGATTGGAAGCTTATTTTAGGGTTGGAAGATGATTGGGGGCATCTTTCACTTACATTTTTACACCCTGGTAGGTTGATCGCTGGCCTCAGGTCTTCACCCTTGCAGTGATGCCATGCACCTCTGCCCCGGCTGTGGCCTTGTGGTGGGCAGGGCATACTTCCCTGCCCAGGATTTGGAGCATGGCCATACGTCTTTCTTTGGCCAACATGTAAGAAGAGATTACATGAGCAAAGACTTACATATGCTTAGATGGTTGGTCTGGTCCTTTGGGCACCTGTCTACCCTGAGGTGAATTTACTCTGGGAAACCACTAGCCCAAGGAGAACGAGAGGCATATGGAGGAGGCCTAATCAAAGTGAGCCCTGCTGAGCTCATCGAGGTCAGCAGAGCTCTAGCTGATCCATTGACATTTGCACAAGAAACAAAAGCTTATAGATGTATGCCACGGGGTTTCAGGGTGTTCTTGCACAGCGTACATGCTGTAGCTAACTACACACGGGATAGTTCAGTGCATGTGGAAAGCCTAGTAAAAGAAACGGAAGGCTTGACACAACACCAATGAATAAATACTAAATAGCATATGCTCAGAAGGTCTAGTATGGCAGTAACATTGTCTTGAGTTTTTCTGGGAGCTGGTTGCAAATATGTGGCCCCATTTCCCTCCTAAGGGACACTCTCATCCAGGTATAAGTGGTTTGGGGAACATGGATACCATTATCCCATAATGTCTGACACTGTGCTGTATAGGGGATATTACAGAGGACACACAAAAGAATAAAGAATGTTTGGCAGAGATAAAAGAGCACAGACTTTGGAGTCAGAAAGATGTCATTTTTAATTACTTTTTTTCTTTTTGCTATTTACTAGCTGTGGAACCAGTGGCAAGTCATGTAACATCTCTAAGATGCAGTACACAACACAGAAAGAACAGTATTTAGTATTTCCTGCCTTGCAGGATGGAAGAGTGTAGAACAATGCTGATACATAGGAGGCACCCAGTGAAATAGTCACTCTAATAATTATTATTGTTAATCTAGTGTCTCCAGTTGCTTATGGCCATCTCACCTGCAGAAGCATCTTGCAGAGCATCAGACAGGATAGGAAGGAGCCCCTGGAGAGGAATGTTGGCTGTAACGGAGGGATCTATGAGGAGGAAAGAGAAAGAGGACAGAAAGTGTGAGCCAAAGGGGATCATTCAAGATGCTAACGAGGCTTAAGCTTCACCCCCCTCACTGCCATGGACCTCTCCAAGACTCTGGCAAAGTCCCCAGCTATTTTGTATTCTTTTCTTAAAGAAGATCCCACAATTTATATGTTTTAGAGACCCACCGATATACAGCGTCAGGTATGTCATACTGTCAGAGCCTCATGGACCAGGCCAAGGAGTGTAGATTTCTCCTGTAAGCCCCGGAGAGCTGTCCAATGGGGCGGAAGTGTCAATATTTGTGCTCCTGGCTGCCCAGGTGCCTGGCATCCGGGGACTCTGCTCAGCCCCTCTCTTTTGGTAAAGAAGCCTCACAGAGCATGCCCAGATCAGCAGACTGAGAGAAAACTCTGGACTCAATCCCCCTCCCTTGGGCAAGCCAGTGCAGGCCCTTCTGTTTGTGTGGGATCTGTGGTGGCTCACCCACCATCTCTAACAATTTGGGGAATCTAAAGCATGGGCTGCCTTCCTGCAGGCTCCAAGCCGGCTGACACCACCATCCGGCTAAGGAGATTAGCTGGGCTGTATTTACAAATGCCTTCTAGTGACGGCAGCACCTACCACACCCAGGTAGAGCTGGGAAGAATGAGAGCACATTCTTTTCATGTTCACCGCTGAGTGCCAGAGCAAAGGCTACATCCGACAGAGATTGTCTGCAATGGTACTGCAGAGCCCTGGCTGCAGACTGCCCTGGCAGACGCCCAGTCAGCATCCTGGAAAGACCCACTCCGTGCAGGGTCTCGAGTGGCGAGTACAGAGACCCGACCTATGTCCAGGGAGGCCTGTTGCACCTGCATCAAGCTCAGAACAGGAAAGGGACTCAATGAACACCTGCGGAATGAATGAATGAATGAATAAATGATTGGGAATGACAATGACCAAACCCATTGCCTCTGTGTCTTATTCCTTCCCCAGTCCTCATTTCTGAAAGATTTTTTCAAAATAATAAGCATTTTATAAACACAAGTATTAATAAAAAATTGTTATATTAATAAACAGTAGCAATAGGTGTAGGACTTTCACTCAGAGTTTGAGTGGACAGAAAGGATTATTCCCCTGTCCTCCCACCAGATGCCTATTACATGTGCACATATGTACACATATGCAGGCACACGTGCCTGGAGAGACAGTACTGCACAGTGATAAGTGGGTAATCTCTGAAGTCATTCCTTTATTAATGGAATGATCTTGGGCAAGTTATTTAACCTTTCTGAGCCTCAATTGTCTTATCTGTAAGCTGGGATGATAATACCAACTTCATAGGGCTTGTTATGAAGATCAATGACCGTAGTAGTATAAAATGTCATAAGAAATGTGAAGGGTTATTGCTACCTACAGAGCAGCCTGGAATGAGATGACTGTTTTGCTTTCGCTCTCCCTGGCGTTCAGATGGAGACAGGAAAATAATATGCATTAATTCATACCCTGTACAGACAGGGCTTGGTAGATGATGCTGTCACTGGAAATATTTTTTGTATGTTTTTATTTATTTGAGCCCGCAACCCGAGCATGTGCCCTGACTGGAAACGAACCATGACCTCCTGGTTCATGGGTCAGCACTCAACCACTGAGCCACACTGGGTGGGCACTGGAAATATTTCTGCAGATTAAGTTGCTAAATCTTCAAGGAGAAACCAGTGAGAGGCCCGGGGAAGACTTCCTGGAGGAAGTGCTTTTGAAAAGCACCTGGGATGCCTAATCTCTCTGCACTTAACCCCACTTTTTAAAAGCCAAATACCTCAGTTCTCTCTGACCCTGATAAAGATGCTAGTAATAAATCGTGGCTTGTGTTTCTGATTTCTACTCCAGGATCCATGTTTTCATAGGTTTTTGCCTATCCATGTTATTTGTTGGTTTTCTACTGTAAGCTGTGTAGCCACTGGTTCTCTGTGACGATCCAGCAAAATCCTTTTTGGTTATTGTGTTAGTCAGCTTGCGTGGCTATCAGAAATGCCATCAACTGGGTGGCTTAAACAACAAACCTTTAATTTGTCACAGTTCTAGAGGCTGGAAGATTCAGTTCCTGGTGAGAGCCCTCTTCCTGGCTACAGACAGGGGTCTTCTTGCTGGGTCTTCACTGCGGTAGGGTAGGGCACAGACAGCGTGCCCTGGTCTCTTCTTCTAATAAGGACACTAATCCCATCATGGGGGCGCTACTCTCATGACCTCATCTAAACCTGATACTTTACAAAGGCTCCATCTCTAAATGCAATCATATTTAGGGTTAGGACTTCAACATATGAATGTAGGGGGATGCAGTTTAGTCTATAGTATTCTGACTCTTGCTCCCCCAAATCCTGTTTTTCTTGCATACAAAATACATGCATTCCATCCTAATAGCCTCCAAAGTCTTAACTCATTCCAGCATCAACTCTAATGTCTAAAGTTCAGGTCTCACCTAAATCAGATAAGAATGAGATGATTTGAACTACTATTTATCCTGAGACAAAATTCCTCTCTAACTGTGAACCTGCAAAACCAAACAAAATATGTGCTTTCAAATACGATGGTGGGAGGACAGACATTCTCATTCCAAAAGAGAGAAATAGGAAAGAAGGAAGGGGTGACAGGTCCCAAGCAAATCCAAGATCTAGCAAGGCAAATTCCAAGAAATCTTCGGGCTTGAGAATAATCCTCTTTGGCTCAATGCTTTACCCTCCAGGCTCCCTGGGGTGGCAATGTCATCCCCAAGGCTATGTGAGGAGCAGTGTCAGCACTCTAGGGCCAGGGGGAGAGTGCGTGTGGGGGGGGGGGATGCCCAGGATGTGGCTTTCTTTGGGGGGAAGTGGTCCTGTCCTTTGAAACAGGTGGAGACAGCCTTGCCCCTCCCATTTCCCTCCAGGCCCCTGGCCTGTGCACTCTGGCCTGTTGTGAGAGTGGCAGCCCTGAAGATCTCTGCGTTGCTTTTGGGGTCCTTCTTCCCTTTTCTGGAAAGATGGCTCATATTTATAGCCAAATAGCCCTATGGTCCCATCTTATAGAATCCAAGAAGTCCTTTGTTCATTCTCTCCCACTTTCTCTGTCCCCTTTAGTTCAAACTAATGATGGTATAATCCCATCTCTATTTCCTGACCTCTGCTGACATGGCTGATTAAGTTTACGAATAGCGCCCATGATCTCTCTTTGAGCGTTCGTGTTCTCCTTAGAACAAACATATTTTTTTGCTATATAGGTAGGCTGAGACTTTTCCAAACCTCCAAGTTCTGGTCCATTTGGTTTAATGACTTTGACTTCAATTTATCTTTCTCCTGTTACATTTTACTCTAAGCAGCCAGGAGGAACCAAGCTACTCCTTCAATACTTGGCTTAAAAATCTCCTCTACTAAATATCCAATTTCATCGTTCACAAGCCCTACAAACACAAAGAGCACTAGAACACTAAACATTAGAACATGAACACAATTTGGCTAGGTCCTTTGTTACTCTATAACAAGGATTGCCTTTCCTCCAGTTTCCAATAACACACTCATTTCCACCAGAGACCTCACCATAATGCCTTTACCATCCTTATTTCCACTCACACTCTGCTCATAATTATTTATGTAATTTCTAAGAAGATAGAAGCTTCCTCTTCAGCTCTCAGACTAATACAGTCATTATGATGATGAGACCCAGGGGCTTGGTCAAAAGTGGGCCCAAGGACATTTTTAGGATTTCTTTGCCTTCCGCTAGCTTACCTCTGAGTTCCCAAACTTCCTTACAGTTCTAGCCATAAATCCTGCTAAACTTGACTTAATGTTTTGATCTTGAATCTCTAGCTTTCAATCCTAGTATCCAAAGGCTGTAGACCATTAGTCTTTCTTATCAAAATAGAGACTTAATGTCTTGATTTGGCATTTTCTCAGTAGCTGGTCAGTCATCAAGGATCTCACAGTATAGCAGATGAATTAAGACAACTACAAAATCCACTGTCATACATAGCAGTATGTGGTCCATGGTGTAGGAGTAGTATGTTTTATAGGATACCTGGTATGGAGAAAACTCTTCCAGTTATGGAGTTTGGAAAGAGAGGGCAACGAGTGAGCAGATGGAGTGAGTGAGGGAAGAGAGGATTAAATGATGTGATGTTGGCTAATCACTATGCTATAAAACTGAAACAAATATAACATTAAAAAATGATGCAATATTGGAACTGGAAAGACAGAATTCATCCCCAGAAAGCTCTTAAAGAGTTTGGACTGTATTTGTTAGAAAATGGGGACACTGACAGTCTGGAACATTTGGGCCACTTGACTTCAGAGGAAAAAGAGCTTCCTTGACGCATACTACACTCTCCATGCGTCTCTACCTTCAGTTTCCTCCAGTGAGGAAACTGAAGGTAGAGACGAGCTTACAGGAGGAACCCATCTGTGGCCCAGAGCCTTGCCTTGCCAATGCTGCCTGGTCACGAGGGACCAGGGAAAGAATGTAGATAATTTGGACTCTTGGAAAACAAACCCAACGCAAGTCTACCAAAGAGCAGAGTGGGGCAATATGGCTAATCTTGCTATGGACAGGCCCTCTCCTGGGGAGCCCACACTAAGGATAGTAAACATTCCACTGACCTCTAGTGGTCAAAAAGGCATCCAAACGGTCCCACAAACCCTGGTCCATAAGTCTATCCTCAGTGATATCTGTTGAGGAAGAAATTGCTTAGAATAAAGCCTCTCTTCTTCCAGCCTTTGCCTTTTTTGCCCTCCATGGGTTTCCCCGCTTCATTCAACTAAATCTATCCACTACTTCCTCTCTCAACAGGGGTGCCTGGCAGGCTGTGGAGCTTCAGGGCGGGAGGAGATATGACACTGCTCGATGTTGGTCACAGCTGCTGAAGCTATTTTCACCTCATGAAGCCTCTGGGATGCCTGAAGGATATGCATTTACTAAAAGTCAATATCCTACTCACAGTTGAATTTTATTAGACTGTGAAGTGGGGTCAAGTGTTCTAACACTAATCACTAATGCTTAAGAAGCAATCTATGTCAGATGCCATTCTAAGCACTTTAGACATGAAAGTTTATCTTTTTATATAAATCTTCACACTCTTCACAGAGTCTTTACAAAACACCTTAGAAATAGAAACGGTTGTTACTCCTCATTTTAAAGATGAAGAAATTGAGGCACAGAGAGGTTAAATAACTAGCTCAAGATTACGAAGCTACACAGCGATAGAACAGATACCTGACACAGACAGTTTAACTGCAGAACCTGTATCCACAGGATATTGCCTCCCAGCATTTCCTGGACCAGCCACATGGCATTTCTGAGGCCTAGAGGCCTCTGCTTCCTCATCTGCCATATGAGGATATTGGACTAGAGTGGAGGTATTTAGACTTTTCTCAGAAGTGGAATGGGCAGGGACAACAGATAACGGAGCATTCGCTTTAGCTTAAGCAGAGGATAAAAACCCACACGCTTTTCTTCTTCTTCCTGTTCCCTTCTCAACCCAAGGGACTCTTCAACTCCTGAGAAAGAGCTCAGGACTCCAGGGAACTAGAGGGCCCCAGAGAATTACTTAGCTAGTACTTATTTAGCACTTACTGTATTAGGTGTTTTAGAAATATTATACACTTAATCCTCACAACAACCTCTTGGGGTAGCTCTTATGCCCATTTTACAGATGGTAAAACAATTTAAATTAAATAGCCAGCCCAAGGTCATGCAGCTAGTAAGCGGCAAAACTGGAATGGAAGTCCAGGTCAGGCTGACACCAAAGCCCATGCCTTTCACAGCAAACTCCACTGTCCCTTTGACAGTGAGACTGTGTCCTGGGAATCTGTGAACTGGGATCAGTTTCAAGCCTACTCTTGAGTCACCATGCCGGCTAAGGAGAAGGGGAAAGAGATCCTTCCTGCAGGGCAGTGAGGAAACTGAAGGTAGAGACGAGCTTACAGGAGGAACCCAAATGACACTGGGACATCCCCAGTCCAGTTCAAGTTGCCTCCGGCAGACAGTTAGCTACCCGGGCCACAGCCTGTTGATATGAATGCAGGCCCTCTCTGCTCCGACAGAAGGTTGAAGTCAAAGGAAACTGTTCTGATATGAGCTCCAACTCTCGGGGTCCCTGTTTAGACTCTGGCTCCCACGCTGGGAGGTAGCAAAAGCAGACACCTTTGCCACCAGCTCAGACATGAGCTGCCTCCAGGAGGAAACTGCAAACCCTGGCTGAGCAGGGCTGTGGGATCATGTCACTCAGCCCACTTGTGGTTGCTTATCTCTGCTAGGCAGGTAAGGAGGATTATTGGTTAGAGGCCCCTGGAGGCCTCCTTTCCTAAAGGCATGTCTTGTTTCTCGAGTTTGCAGGTGTTGCTGTAACTCCAGGGTCTGGAGATAAAAGTGATATCAAAGGGGCCTTGATTCCCTCTCCATTAAAAAATGACCTGATTTTTAAGCAGTGCAACATAGTAGAAGAGAATCAGAAGACATGCGTTCCAGCCCTAGCTCTTCTCTGACTAGCTGTATGAACTTGGGTAAAACTCATTCCCTCTGTGGCCTTAGAGAGGAGAAGTAACTGACCAAGTTCAGCCAGCAAGCTAGTGACACAGTCAGGACTTAAAACTAAGTCCCTATTTGCTCCTCAAGCTAAGCACCCTTTGATTGAGGAGTTCATTGCATAATTGGATTCGTTCACTAACACAACAATATTTATTAAGTAGTCCCGTTGTGTCAGGGGCTGTGTTAGGAACCAGAAATATCGTGATGAATAGAAAGCACGCTCTAAACTAGGGGAAACAAATCAAGTTGTTCATCTTCCATTTAAAGATGAAGACAATGAAGCCAAAAGGGAAAAGCACAGTGACTTACTCAAGGTCCAGAGAAAGTGATGTGGCACAAAATAACCTGACTGTGTGTAGTTTAATTTAGTATATTTAACTGAATTTTGTGAGTGAAGGGACAAAGGAGCTGATAAAGGATGAGAAAGAGGAAAGAGAGCCTTATATGGAAGCCAAGTCAGGCTGAGAGGTCAATGACAAATTAACCCAAGCAGGTGTTTCATTCCCCACTGTGGCTCTTTTTGTTTCTCTCTAGGAATAGTAAGAATGTCTATATTCAGAGGAGTAGCCAATATAAAGTGTTATTTTTCTAATATGAACTAAAGCTGGTCATCAAAGCAAGGAAAATAATACTGGGACAAAATTTAGGGGAGTTGTTACCCTATAAAGTCCTTGCTCAAATATTGGCCATGTGAGAAAGAACAAAATGCCTTTGCATGATTTTCTGATTCTCTGAACTTGGTGAAATTAGGGATGAATGTGAGAACGGTGGACAGTAAGCTTCTAGGAGATACACAACCTGATGGAGTGTTAGAGCCAAGACTTTGTGCTTTGTGATCAAGAGAAACATGTGGCTGGCTGATTTCTGGTGATACTCATTTCTCCTCATGTATGACCTGAACATTCCAGGTTAAGACTGGGAGCGAGCTGACTTTATCTGAAAGGAATCACACACTGGTTTGAAGCTCACCATTTTAAAATAATCTGTTGTAAACCAAAACATCACACCCTAACTTATGTTTTCAGTAGATGTTGATTTTAATTGCCTTACACCAGCTTATTTTTAGTGTCTGAACTGTTGAAGATGACCACAGTTGAAATAAACTCTAAAACAAACCCAGAGAGACATGGAATCAAAGCTGAATTCACTCCGGTTGGGTTGTCTACATAACAATCATCTTCACTATTTACTTACTCAGTCACCAATAAGAGAACAAAACGGAATAAGAAAGGGGCCTCATCTTTGAGGAGTTCACAGTCCAGAGGAGGAAATAGATGTTTGAAGAGAATATTTCTGCACCATACAATAGATGCTCTTAGAGAAGCATGCTCAAAGTGTGATAGTTAAGGGCATAATTTTTAGAAAGGATGAAGCCCTTACCAAAAAAATGTATTTTATGCCAACTTATATGGTGGCAATATGAAGCACACAGCAATTATGCCCATTAGAGCAAGAATTTAGTGCTTCTGATGCCCCAGCCACCACCCCACTCACCTTCCAACAGCTCCAGCCTGGCTCCCCTGAGGAAACCTGTCCAGCCTGTGATCCAGAACACCAGTGCTCTATGGCTTGGGCTTCCAGGAGAGTGATGGGCCTTGGCCCAATTAACTGTGGGGTTGGACACTTGCTGAACTTTCCTGACTGAGCCCCTGGACTGTAACCCAATAACCTTTTCTCTTCAGTTTTTGCTTGGGTTCCTCGTTGTAATTCCTCTCCCTTGAACATTAATGTCAGAGAACTGATGATGGTGTCTTGAAGGGCAAGAGTGCCTGGAAAGCAAGCAGGAGTGTGGAATGAGAAAATAAGGTTCCAGAATGAAATGGAGTGAAGAAAATGGGGAGTCAAGCTGAGGAAGGTGATTTTACAGTTTCTCGATTTAGTCAGATCCTATCTGATTCGGGTCCAGACCTCATCTGGCTTAAGTCCACCACAAGGGAGGAGTATGTGTTGGCCCTGAGCATTCATGGTTGAGCTGGACCACAGCTGCAGTCTCAGACTGAATCCATCTGTGGAGGTCAGTCCCAGGGTGACCTTGGCCTCTTCCAAAACCTGTTCAATCACACCAGGCTAAAGGATGGGGTGAATGGCAGGAGGCCAGATGGCAGGGGCTAAAGCGAGGGTGGACGCTGCAGCTGATGGTTCAGGGCCCCTGGCTGGACTTCTATCCCCATCCTCACCAAAACCTCCTGCTTGTGGCTGGCAGGAGGAAGCGGATGGCTGTGGGGAATTAGTAATGAGATATGGAGTCATTCACCTCCAGGTCACTAGTTCAAAACCAGGTCAACAGTGAGTCAAAGTTCCTGACCAAGGAGGACATGATGGGGTTTCATTTGAGTGCCTTAAAGGAAGACATTTGCTCTCTTAGAAGACAACTCAGGCAGGTCAGCCTGGGCCACAGGGCAAGGAGCTCTGTCTCTGGGAACACCCTGTGCAGACCAGAGAGGCTTCCACATGGGGCCCCATTTTGCCCCCAGGCCAGGTCACACACTCATGTGTGCTCACATAGGGCATGCGGGTCAAAAAGATCCAGGTAGGCAGCATTCAGATCATCTGGTGATAGCTCTGTTTTCTTAGAAATCTTGACTTTCTGAGGGCAGAGACCACATTGATTACATAACATCTCGATTTTATTTTGATTTTGCCTTATTATTATCTAAACTAGTTTACTTCTTGGTTTATTTGCTTATTGCCTGAACCTTACCACTATTTTCATTCAACTCTTTGAAAGCAGAGACCCCACCTATGCCTGGCACTTGTCAGGTGCTTAAGACTTATTTATTGAATGAATGAATACATAAAATAAGGAATGAATCCCTAGTGTGTCACACAATGTCTGGTTGAGATGTGATCAACGTTATTTACTGAATAAATGAATGAATAAATAAATGCATGGGTCACAGAATGAAAGTTCAGAGAAATATCAGCTCTCAGAACACCAATGGTACTATTTTATTGCTAGAGAATCAGCAAGTTTTCCTCAATACCAAACAAAATCTATAAACTCAAAGCACAGTGCTTGGCTCACAATAGATTCTTGGAAATGTTTCCTGAGTGAATGAATAAGTGGACGGATGGATGGATGGATGGATGGATGGATGGATGGATGGATTGATGGCAGGATCAAGCAAGTAAGGCCAGCATGCATGGATAAGGCAAGACTGAAAAGGTTTATGTAAATTAATTTTTCCTTTTTATCCAAAATGTTGGCCTTTTGGTTTCCCTTTCTTTCTAACTCTAAATCTCAAATTTTCTCATTCATTCAGTCTCTTCCTAATCATTTTTTTTCAATCATTCATCCATTCATGTGTTTAGTCTACACTCACTGAGTTTGTTCTCTATACCAGGCACACACAAAGATAAATAAGGCACAATCTAAGTCATACATCAAATGGTGGAATCAGACAAGACTTCTAACTTTCTTTGCCTACCACTTGGTTAAAGTTTCTCTCTTCTTTCTTACTTTTTAAAAATCATATAACCTCTTGCCTATTCATTCATGTTTACTCATGTGTTTAGTGAGCACTTGTTCTGTGCCAGTCACTAGGCTATGGGGTTAGAACTATGAGTAAGAGAGTCTGGTTGTTTGTCTTTGTCTTGCAGCTATAGGGTCTGTCCTAGATTATGTGACTACTCATTCAGATATAGAAGTGTAATTTAGTCATGAATCAGGGCTAACATCTAATAAAAACTACAGGCAGGGGCTGGATTGAGACTGTTTGCTCTGTTTTGTGACTAACCTAGCACCACTGACAATTAGCAGCTATGTGGAGATTTTAAACAATAAGACTGCTTGTAAAAAAGGCATCATAATTTTAAGAATTGAGTAGCCTCATAATTCAATAAAATTGCTATAGCATCTATGAGTGTCTACTATATGCCAGATATAGTGCTAAGTGTTGGGGATGATGGGTGCAATCTTGCTCTGGCCCTCTACAAGATCTGAATCTAGTTAAAGACATAAAAATGCTTTGTTCAATGTGATAAGGATTATAAACAAAGTGCAAGTGAATTGGGAACACAGGAGAGAACTTTTTAAATTGTTTTGGAAAGTTGGGGTGAGATTTACAGAGGAGCCAATATTTGAGCTTTGCTTTGGCCAAAGAATAGAAGTTTGTGAAATGAAAGATGGACCCTTTGGGAATGAAGTATGGCATAGCCTAAGTCTGATGGTTGTAGATGTGTTGAAAGTTTATAAACATACTAGTAGCCCGGTGCATGAAATTCGTGCATGGGGGAGGGGGTTCCCTCAGCCCAGCCTGCACCCTCTCCAATTGGGGGCCCCAAGAGGGATGTCTGACTGCCGGTCGGACATCCCTCTTGCAATCCGGGACCGCTGGCTCCTAACCACTCACCTGCCTGCCTGCCTGATCGCCCCTAACCACTCTGCCTGCCGGCCTGAACAACCCCAACTGCCCCCCACGCAGGCCAGCTCGCCCCCAACTGCCCCCCCCCCATTGGCCTGATTGCCCCTAACTGCCTCTGCCTCGGCCCCACCACCATGACTTTGTTCAGAAGGACGTCCGGAAGGTCTCCTGGTCTAACTAGCATATTACCCTTTTATTAGTATAGATGAGTAATAGGAATTTCAGAAAAAGAATATTAAGAGAATGAGTAAAGGAAATAACCATAGAAAAAGGCTGAGAATTTCCCAGAATCTATGAAAGAAATGAATCTTCAGAGGCAAGAAATGAGTCCTAAGAAAGATAAAATCTGTATCAAGTAACAACATAGAAAAACTTTTAAACACCCAAAATAAATAGAAGATCTTAAAACAACAAGAGAAGCCCTGGCCAGGTACCTCAGTTGGTTAGAGCATTGTCCCAATACACCAAGGTTGGGGGTTTGTTCCCTGTTAGGGCACATACATGAATCAACCAATGAATGCATAATAAGTGGAACAACAAATCGATGTTTCTCTCTCTGTGTGCCCTCTTCTTACTCTCTCTCTCTCCCTCCCTTCCTCTCTTTCCCTAAAATCAGTAATTTTAAAAAAAGCAACAAGAGAAAAATATGAATTGCTCACAAAGAAATAATTAGACTAATTTACTTCTCAAAAGGACCAGTGGAAACCAGAAGTCAATGAAATAATATTTTTAAAGTGCCGAGAGAAAATACCTGTCACTTTTAATTTCTTCACTTTTAATTCCTTCAACTATTATTTAAAAACAAAAGGAAATAAAAATATTTTTAAGCAATGACCAAGGGAATTTACCATTCAAGGATCCTATGGAAAAGATTTCTAGAGTATGTATTTTAGAAAAGAAGAAACTGAACTCAAAAGGAAAAATTCAAAGGCAAGAAGGAATGGTAATTAAAGAAGTTCATAAACATCTAGGCAAAGCCAGAAAAGGCATTAATTATTCAAGAACAACAATAATGATAATAATAAATTTAAAAGTGAGGTGAAGCTATCTAAAATGCTGGATGTCAATAACCTGCAAAACAAATTAAAATGTTCTAAATTTCCTATATTATTTGAGAAAAGGGTATCAACATTTACTTTAGATTTTATGTCCAACATGTTTGACAAAAGGTTTGGGTAAAACACTAAAAAAATAGAAAAAGAACATGTAATTTCTAAATTAATAGAGGGAAAGGGAGAAATACAGATATCTTGATTGATTCAAAAGAAGACAGGAAAAGAGGCAGGAAGGCATTAAATAGCAGAATAAATAGAAAGTACATAAAGAAATGATGGAAATAGCCCAGCTGAGTAGCTCAGTTGGTTGGGTGTCCTCATCCTGTGCACCAAAAGGTTGCCTGCCGGTTGGATTCCCAGTCAGGGCACATGCCCGGGTTGTGGGCTTGATCCCAGTAGAAGTGTGCAGGAGGCAGTTGATCTCAATGTTTCACCTCTCACATGGTTGTATCTTTCTCTCCCTTCCCCCTTCCCCTCTCTCTCTAAAAATCAATAAAAAATATTTAACAAATATTTTTTTAAATAGTGGAAATAAATCAAATATATTAGGAAAAAACAATAAATGTAAGGGAAGGTGACTCACTAGTCAAAAGACAATTGCCAAGTTCAAGGGGAAAAAAATAGCAAGAAAACTTGCTTATGCTATTCTCAAAATACATACCTAAAACAGAAGGATTCAAAAAAGTTGAAAGAAGAGGATAAAAAGAGGTATAACAGGCAAATACTGCAGCTACAATGACTATAGCAGAGTAAATGTCTTTAAGACAGAAAGATAGTCATCATATAATGATAAAAGCAATTATTCATCAGGAAGATATAACAAATCCAAATTTCTACTTATTTATTATAGACCACAAAATGCATAAAAGCAAAATTGACTGAATTGCAAGGAGGAACTGACAAATCCTAATAGGAAATTAAAAAATATAACTTTCTGGTTATTGATAAATCAAGTGGCATAAAAATTGGCATAAATTTGTAAGATTTGAATGACACAATGGACAAGACTGATCTAACAGACATATACAGAATCTTGTGCCCAACAATTAAAGAATGTACTTTTTTTCAAACATATAAGAAATATTTACAAAAATTGACACGGTACTAAGCCACAAAGCAAGTCTCAACAAGTGTCAAAGAATAAACATCATATAGTCAACTTTCTTTGACCAAAATCTAATTAAGTTACAAATGAATAACAAAAGATAGCTGAAAACAACAACATATGTTTAGAAACCATGATAGAAATGAACAAATATTTGGAACAAAATTTAAAATCCTACTTAATAGCACTTGAGGGATACAGTTAAGAAGTTCTGAGAGCAGTGGCTCTCCACTGGCGACATTTGGCAATACCTGGAGATATCTGTCACAACAAGGGGTAGAGACTAGCATCTTATGGGTAGAGGCTATCCTATATTGCAAAGGACAGCCACCTACAATAAAGAATTATCTGACCCCAAATGTCAATAGTGTTACCTCTGAGAAACCCTGACTCAGAGGGAAAGTTATGGCCCTAAATGGTATAGAAGAAAAGAATAATAATAACTATGTTGGTAAGGTTGAGGATAGACTAGAAAATTGAGCAGATAGCCCAGGGAAGTAGTAGGCTACTGTAATAATTAAAGTAGACAATAATGAAGATTCAGCCTAAGGCAGTGGCAACAGGAATGGATAGAGAAAAGGGTTCCATGGTAAAATTGACAGAATTTGGAGGTAGGTGAGGGAAAGAGAGGAGTAGAAAAATAAGATGTCTCAGTAGGGAGGGACACTGTAAGATAGAACCAAACCGTAAGACTTCACAAATTTACTAGCCAATCACGGTAGACCACTGGGGCTGATCTGGAATGAGTGTTCACAAGCATTCGGCATCTGGGAATCGGTCAAAGAATCATCACTGGACTGCAGGGGTTGCCGAAAAGGAAATGAGGTCAAGACCATCTCCTGTGAGGTGAGAAGACTGGAGGTCCCAGGCTCGCAGAGAGAGGAGACATGGGGAAAAGACATTTTTCCTGAATTATAAGTTACGGGATCACCTACGCTGGGGGTAAAAATGGGCTGGAAGTCACTAGTCCCCAAGTTCTTTTCTTGTTCACGTGGATATAATGCAAAACTACGGAAGAACGGTTTCCAATTCTACCATAGTAGAAAAACAAAGAAACACGACCACATGTACCACAGCTCAGAGTTTTAATGACCACATTTAAGGTGTGCTTCAAACAGCCATGTGCAGTGTGAGCACGCCCCGGACTCAAGTCAGAGTAAACAGAGTTATATTTACCGGCCTGAGGCCTAAAATAGAAACCCTGCAGCAAGCGCTTCTCTGGTTAGCAGTGTCTCTTTGATACCTAAGTGGGAACCCATAGAAGGGCCGGTGTCAACTGTTAATGCCAGAAACAGTGGCTGGTGGAAAATGCTTTCTCTTTCACATTTTATCAAGAAATGCAAACAGCACCAGATTCATAGTGTGGGAATATCTTTGGTGGAAATGCTCAGATACTTTTCTCTTTGGCTGGAGCTAGTCTCCATAGATAGATGCTCATTATGCGAAGAGCCTCAGGCAGGCCACGGAGGGAACCTATAGGCTCACTGTTTAAAATAGTGCTTAAAATAGCCACAAAGTTAGCTGCTCTGAGCCTCTTTGAGGGTCCCACGACGGTTCTGTATTAATGAGGGTTTTGTTTTTTCCATCTAGATAAAAAACAATCTACCCGTCAAGGTAGCTGGTACGTTTTATTCATTTGCTTCCCATTAAACTCTGTCTCTGAAGTACACGCAGGTATTTATCGGGTTTGTCGGTGTGTGGGGAGAGAGAGAGAGACACAGGGTAACAGTCGCAAAGAAAGACAAAGACAAAAGTGCCGCGTCTGTTTATGCTGCCTCCTCTTTTAGTTGTCTGCCTATTGAACCGTCTGTCTCTGAAACTGAGTAAATGGGTGGCCATTTTTCTCTGCTCTTAACCAGCATTTTCTTGGCTCTGGGTCTGTGTGTTCACAAGACACGTCAGTGTCACCGAGGATGGCCCTACCTGGTTTCCTGGGGCTACTGATTTGGGCCCTTGGGGTCTGAGGGAAGAGCAGAAGGAATAGATGCTGGCAGCTTCAGGTTCCATCCAAGTGGAGTGGGGGCTGGAGAGAAACAGGGGAGGAGAGAGACCCAGGACATCTTGTCTAATGTCACTGCCTGCCCGTCACTGGCTGCTCACCTTCCTGTAGTAAGCGTCAGGAAGGGAGATGGGTAGAATTTGTACAGACTAGTTGAAATTTTTGCAGGCTGAGTGGATTGTCGGATTTCAAATTCAAAATGTTAGCCCATTTGAAGTTTCAAAGATTCGTTGCCTAACAAGATGAATTTACTTAGTATCCTTCCAGGAAAAGCAAAGACATTACAGTGAAAAGTTTTCTGTTTTATTCTGGGACAGAATTCTAATAGTAATAACCCCCTGCATATCATAGTATCTTATGTTTATTTACCTTCTTTTCCCAGCTGCACTCTCACTTGGTTCTGTAAGGAAGTAAGAGATAGACTGTTATCTCCTCTTTTTGTTCCAGGACATTCCTCCTTTCTGGTAATAATTATGTGATTGATCATCTCTTATCTTTTTCTTTGGTTATCAGGAAGCTCAAACATCACTTAGTCTATTTTTCCTTGGCTTTGAGTTTTGTTTGTATTTCTTTTTTTTGTTTTTTATTTTCTGATTATATTTTGCCTTTTTATTCTCCTTTGAGTATTGGTTAGAAGTTCATTGCATTAATTCAACAAATATTTATTATCCCTCACACTCCTCTTTCCTCTTCCCTGGTTTTATTTATCTCCCTAGCATTAACACTATCTAACATGCCAGACCGTTTATGTATTTTTTGTTTACTGTATATATCCCCTGCCTTCCTAACACTGTCAATAGAAATTAAGCTCCAGGAGGGCGAGAGTTTTGTCACTTTGGTTCCATACTGTGTTTCCAGAGTCTAGAGCAGTGCCTGGCACATTGAAGGCCTTCAGTGAATGCCTGTTGAGTGAAAGAATCACCGACTCATGCCACGTTCGGTGTTAGGAGGTGGGAATCAAAGCTGGCTTCATGGGAATGTGGCCTCTGCAGGCTCACAGGACCCTGCACTTAAACAGGCCCCACCCTTGGTTTAATGCTCTGCTGTCACCATCTTGAAATTCCTAATATGTTTTGAACAAAGAGTCCCATGTTTCCATTTTACACTGGGCTCTGTGAATTCTGTGACCAGTTCTGATAGAATACACCAGTGTAATTACCTGCATGAAGGTTTTGATCTAATGGGATGGGGGGATCATAAAAAAGATACACACCATAATATTTATTTTAACATAAAAGACATTATATATGCATAAACACATACACACACATACACATCTGCATGCATCTTTTGAGGCAGAGACAATGCTTTTTCTTAAGCCTCACCCTTAATGCATCATCTATAATTTCCTGTTTTCATTTCTTTAAAGTGGAGGGAGAGGATAAAGGCACACTTGAAAAGAAATTGGACTGCAGAATTCTTCTATAGTTTCATAATCCCCTCCCCTACCTTTTATAATTGCTTCACTCCTAAATAAGCAGCAAGTTTTTGTGCCTCACCTTAATCAAGTCTTTTCAAATTATTCAATTTAGTTTTCATGTGAATGAATACTTTTTGCACTCACATTTCACTGGCTTATATAATGCTTAATTTAATTGTATAAGTTACAATAACATGTACAACCAGCATGAATCAATTTGGGAACAATACGAATGGCTCTTGATAAACAAAAACTAAACAAGCAAGAGGTAGGAATATGCAGCCCTATTAAAGAGTTGCCTGCCAGCTGCCAGCATTTGGGGTACCCCGGGTACCGATCAGTGTGACTCACAGAGAGGTGGAAATGTTGGTGAATCTGGGAAGTCAGGTAAGTGGACGTTGTTAAAAGAATTTCTATTGTCATTGATGCTATGAGAACCGTAACAGGGAGACTCAGCTGGGTCACAGAGATCACAGGAGGTTTCCCTGCAGTAGTTATGACTGAGCTGAACTCGAAAAATAATTAAATAAATGAAGGATAACGGTGGCTCTGGTGAAGGGAGAGGAGCACTCCAGGCTGTAGGAAGAGCATGTGCAAAGGCTTTGTGGAAGGGGGGGTGGGGGGGACATGGCATATTCAGAGACTTACAACACTTCAACTTACGATTTTTTTAAAAATATATATTTTTATTTATTTTTCACAGAGAGGAAGAGAGAGGGATAGAGAGTTAGAAATATCGATGAGAGAGAAACATCGATCAGCTGCCTCCTGCACACCCCCCACTGGGAATGTGCCTGCAACCAAGGTACATGCCCTTGACCAGAATCGAACCTGGGACCCTTCAGTCCGCAGGCTGACGTTCTATCCACTGAGCCAAACCGGTTTCGGCTCAACTTACGATTTTTGATTTTATGATGGTGCAAAAGTAATACTCATCCAGTAGAAACTGTGCTTTAAATTTTGAGCTTTAAAGTACAGTTTCTACTGAATGAGTAATACTTTATGGAAAAGGGGCCACATACTAAACCTGAAAAACTCAGAGACCTAAAGTGATCACACAGGATGTTCTGAAATGAAAACTTCATGCTGGCGATGTGTTATGATGTTGGGCAGTGGCAGGGAGCCGGAGCTCCCAGTCAGCCATGCAGTCATGAGGGTACACAACGTTACTTTGCAGTGTATTTGTTGTGTTAGATGATTTTGCCCAACTGAAAGCTAATGTAAGTGTTCTGAGTCATTTAAGGTAGACAAGACTAAGCTATGGTGTTCGGTAGGTTAGGTATATTAAATGCACTTTCCAATTGTGGACATTAAGAAATGTCCAAACCTGTAAAAATTTTCATGAGTTTATTTGAGCCAAACTGACAATTGCCAGGAAGCAAAATCTCAATGGATTGAAAAATGCTCTGGAAAATGGCAGTTTTATCACTTATTTTATAGATAGGAATCAAAGGTGAAGACATAAGGAGATTATATGAAATTCATTGGTGATAGATTAGGGAGGTGGGAGAAAGCAAAGCGGGAAAACCTCTGGGATTGGATAAAAAGTAAAATAGATAGACACATATTTCTTTTACGTTGGTGGGTGTGGGATTAACAATTGATATTTACAGAACATAGAGATGGTGTGTGGGAGAACAAGGCAACAATGAGGGTTCTGGGATCACGAGTTCTGGTAGGAGATTATCCTCTCAGGGGTCGGGCAAAAAGGGATGTTATCATAGATACAAAAAGACAATAGACAGACTCAGTTACGGTCAAGACTGACCTTTGTCAAGGAAGATACTGGCCTAGGACATGACTATCTGCCATAACTTGATTTTAGTTAGGAAGTTTTCATTTCAGACCATCCTGTGTGGTTACTTTAGGTCTCTGAGTTTGTCAAGTTTAGTATGTGGCCCCTTTTCCATTCACATGACTTAGCATAGTTTCCATTTATGATGGCTTTATCAGGAGTTAATACCATCTTAAGTTGAGACCATCTGTATATGATTTGCTGAAAGTGATACAGAAAACCTGTAGCCAAGCTATTGCTATAGACCAATTCTTCTGACTCATCAGAGGTAGCTCAGAACAGGGAAAGAAGGTTGGATTTAAGAGCGCTGGCAAATCACTATTTTCTCGGAGCCTCTGTCTCTTCAGCTTTACCTCTTTCTTGTGAGGATGATATGTGATGACCATGTAAAGAACTCAACACAAGTAGCATTCAGAGTCAGTTCCCATGTCCTCCCTACCATCCCTCAACCCTCAGTTTCCTTTTTTCATTTTCTTCTTAATCCAAGAAGAGATGGCTGACATGGGAGGAGAGAGAGCATATGGATATTTACCTTAAGAAGGGTGATGAGCTGGAAGTTTGGTTACTAGCTGGAGAGATATAGATTAGATCAGTGGTTCCCAACCTTTTTTTGGCCATGCCCTACCTAAGCATCTCTAAAATCCTGATGCGCCCCCCCACCCCCATGACATATAATTCTTATTATTCAAAAAATGAACTCTTATGTACATGAAGGAAGCCTAAAGGCCATTAACTTGGTCTAAACAAGCTTCCAAAGAACATGGCATCCATGAAAGAGAAAAATAAAAGAACGAAAGGACAGTTGAAGTACTGAGGAAGAAATCACTAAGAAAGCGTTAAAAAATAATATGAAGTGATATGAAAAACAGCTAATAAAGTTTCAAAACATATAATAGAGAACTGAAATGCATAAATATGTCACAATATATATTTACATACTGTATATGAGGCCCCTAGAACCATAAGAAATGTAAAAAATTCACTGTTAATAACTCATTCTCTAATTGCCCCCCTTAAAAACCCAGTAACCCCTTCCCCCATGGGGCTTGTGCCCCACGTTGGGAACCATTGGATTAGATGAAACAAACAACCTATTGGCTTCCAGAGAACTGAGGACGCAGAAGGAGGCATTAAGTTCTATCTTTCCCTGGATGTCTTTCAACTGAGGCAGCAATTCCTTTCTGGGTGCTTCAACCATTTGTTAGTGCTGTTGTCTCTGGCCTTTAGAGGGAGTGATACATTAACAAGTCTGAGAACTTTGTTAGCCATTGTGAAATCAAGTCTTCATTAGCATTTCAGAGGAACAGCTAAATGCCACCACTAAAGTGCAGGCTTCCTTGGCCGCCTCCATGCACGTGTGCAAATTCCTGTGTGTGCCAAGCCATTAAATTGAGTTTCCAACGGTGACTGAGGGGAAATGGGGCTGCTTTTTCCCATGAACCTCACCTCTTCATTCTTTCCGGAGAGTCCAGGTGTCTATGACTGATTAGGCTCAAAGATGTTAAACCACTTCAGATGGCTGGGTTTTTGCAGAGGCATTATTACTTACTTTCAAGTGATTTTTCAGCCACGTTGTTATTTCCTTAGTGGGAGCCAGTTTAAGAAGAGCACAGTTTCTTATGGGGCTGAACCAATGTATGTGTAGACTTACCTATAGGTTTTGTTTGGAATGAGGGTGGATTCGCTCAGGTTCTGCCCAACGTAAGTGTTAGGTTTGATAGAGCAATTGAGTTGATACCCTTCCCCCAGGACCTGGCTTTTCAGGTCATTTCACTATGGACATTCCCTTTGCTGAAGACCACATTTCACTTGCGGTGACCACATTCCATTATCTCCCCTCCGGGTGCATAAAGAAGTCTCCACCCAGAAACCCCCCTGCCAAAAGTCCTTTAAAAGCCACTGACTCCCCTCACTGGGTGCTGGAGCCATCCAGGCTCAGCCACCTGGTGTGCGAATGATCGAATAAATTCATAATCCCTCACCACTCTGGCCTCGTGTATTCCTCCTTCAGTGACCTAATAATAGGAACATACAGTTTTCAACTCTGTGGATGACGTTTGGGTCCTCCTAACTAGTGAGGTTTTGTTTTTTGTTTTACACATAAATCAGCCCCAGAAGTTACAAATGCCATTTCACAAGCTTGAAGAAACTACTTCCAAGTACACCATTCAGGATCACAGTGACAGTCAGTCTCCATTTCCTGCTAATTCGGGAAAGTACGGAGGAATAACACCAACTGGATACAGTCAGAGTAAACATGAGAGTGGAAGAGTTGCATGGCTGATCAGACTCAGCTTGTGGAAAAGGTTAAGTAAACAACCTTCAGCTAAGACCTGAGTGAAAGAGGAAACTCAAACCCCCCAACATCTCAGAGAGGTTTCTACAGTTCATGGACTTAGCTTCTCCTCAAGGGTCCCCTCTTCATAGCTGTTTTCTCTCTAACCCACACAAACGTTAGGTTCAAAGCATTCAATCCTTTTTTTTTTTTTTCTTCAAGACTTGGATGCTCAATCATGGCATCTCTTTCCTGGGTGAATTTTAGGCAGTCATTCAATATTTTGTTTACAATTTAAACATCACCCTTAAAAAAATCTTTAGTGTTAACAAGCAAATACTGTGCAGCCTCCTATTCTCACAGCATATTAGAGTTAAAGAAGGTCTTAGAGAATTTTGGACAATTTGAGCATCAATAAATAATAATATTAAGAGAATATAATCCATTAATAAGAACCCATCAGTCCCCACTGATATAAATAAATAAATAAATAAATAGGAAGGAGAAGCTCTTCCTTACCAAGGAAAGCCAACTAGTAAATGTAGAAGAAATGATGAGATTAGAAAATCACCATCTGGCAACCATCGTAATAATAATTGATTTAGGTAAGAAATGTTAATGGATGTTAAAACTAATGATAAATTTTGAGTAGTATTAGAATTTTGTACAATCTTAGTGTCTTCCCATAAGACACTAATTAGGAGGGGGAAATAGTAATTTTGCAGTGGAGAAACCTGGCAGACATCATCTTAAACAAGTCATGTAAGTTAGTATTGCTAGTAATGGGCAAATTGACATGTGTGTCTCCTGAAATGAAGCACCAAGGAGAACACATCACTTTTGTGGTTTTCCTGCCAAATGTGTATAATCTAACTACCAGGAACCATTAGACAAACCCAATTTGAAGGACATTCTGCAAAAGAATTGAGCTGTACTCTTCAAAAATGTCTATGGCATGAAACACTGGGACAGAGAGAGAAACTGCTCCAGATGAAGGGAGACTAAATAGAGACATGATAAATGAGTGCAATAGGAGTCTGGATCTTCTTTTGCACTAAAGACCATTATTAGGGCAATTGGTGCAATCGTTATAAGATCTGTAGTTTAGAGGAAACCAAGATGGTGGCATAGGTAAACACCTAAACTGCTGCCTCGCACAACAATTTCAAAACTACAACTAAAAGACAAAACGAACATCATCCAGAACCACAGGAAAGCTGGCTGAGTGGAAATTCTACAACTAGAAGGAAAGAGGAAAGCACACAGAGAATCAGAGGAGCTGCAAAAGGCTAAGGTATGGAGACACGCACGCAGGCGACTGAGTGCCTGGCTGGCTTTCTCTAGCGGGAAGGAGACAAAAGCTCCTGACTGCGCTGAACCCCAGTTCCGACTGCACTGAACCCCAGTTCCAGGTAAGACCCTGGGGAATAAACTCAGGGGAGCCGCCAAAGGCAGAGGTCTGGAGGTACGCATGCGAGTGTGTGAAGAGAGGACTGACTGCTGAGTGTGCCTCTAGCAGGAGGGAAACAGAAGCTCCCCGCTGCGCTGAACTCCAGTTCCAGGCGAGAATCTGGGAATCCAGATTCATTGGGGGAGAAACTGGACTGTCTGGCAGTGGGCGAAACTTGAGGGCAGCTTACTCTTAGAGGTGCTTGCAGTGATTACCGAGGGACACTGAGACCCAGGGGCCTCATAGGGTAGGGCTGACCGGAAGCCAAGACTGTCTGCTCAGCCCTGAGACTCCGCCCCATCCAAGCTGAGCACAGAGGCTTTTGCAATTTTGCAAGTCTTGTCTCATAAGGCTGTCTCTAGCACAGAAGTTCTCCCGGCGTAGACACAGCTGATCCTCACAGCCAACTGGCCTGGAAGTCAATTTCTCCCAGTGATACCAACAACAATCAAGACTTAACTACAACAAGGCTGTACACACAGTCCACAAAGGGGTGCACCAAGAGTGTCTTCCTCAGGTAACTGGGGAGGCCAAGCCACTGGGCCATATAGGACACCTAGCACACAAAGCTACCCTACCAACTCAGGGAAACAGCAAAAATGCGGAGACAAAGAAACAGATCACAAACGAAAGAAATGGAGGAAAATAAACAACTGGATTTTCTTTTCTAGGAAATTCTTGAACAATCTTATAAACCATGGTTATAAGATTTTTCAAGAGTTTCCTAGAAAAGGCCAATAAATTTAGCGAGACCCTCGAGGATATGAAAAAGGACCAACTAGAAATTAAACATACACTGACTGAAATAAAAAATATTATACAGAGACCCAACAGCAGACTAGAGGAATGCAAGAATCAAGTCAAAGATCTGAAATACAAAGAAGCAAAAAACACTCAACCAGAAAAGCAAAAAGAAAAAATAATCCAAAAATTTGAAGATAGTGTAAGAAGCCTCTGGGACAACTTCAAGCGTACCAACATCCGAATTATGGGGGTGCCAGAAGAAGAGAGAGAGCAAGATACTGAAAACCTATTTGAAGAAATAATGACCAAAAACTTCCCCCACCTGGTGAAAGAAATAGACTTACAAGTCCAGGAAGCACACAGAACCTCAAACAAAAGGAATCCAAAGAGGACCACATCAAGACACATCATAATTAAAATGCCAAGGGCAAAAGACAAAGAGAGAATATTAAAAGCAGCAAGATAAAAACGTTAATTACCTACAAGGGAGCACCCATATGATTGTCAGCTGATTTCTCAACAGAAACTATGCAGGCCAGATGGGAGTGGCAAGAAATATTTAAAGTGATGAATAGCAAGAACCTACAACCAAGATTACTCTACCCAGCAAAGCTATCATTCAGAATTGAAGGTCAGATAAAGAGCTTCACAGATAAGAAAAAGCTAAACGAGTTCATCAACATCAAACCAGTATTATATGAAATGCTGAAAGGTATTCTTTAAGAAGAGGAAGAAGAAGAAAAAGGTAAAGATAAAAATTATGAACAACAAATACACATCTATCAACAAATGAATCTAAAAATCAAGTGAATTAAAAATCTGATGAACAGAATAAACTGGTGAATATAATAGAATCAGGGGCATAGAAAGGGAGTGGACTGAAAATTCTCAGGGGGAAAGGGATGTGGGGGGTGCGGGAAGAGACTGGACACCTATGGATGAAGATAGTGCGGGGGGAGGTAAGGGCAGAGGGTGGGGTGGGAACCGGGTGGAGGGGAGCTATAGGGGGAAAAAAGAGGAACAATTGTAATAATCTGAACAATAAAGATTTATTAAATTAAAAAAAAGATCTGTCGTTTAGCTAATATTGTTACTATGCCCATTTCTTGATTTCCTTATTTTATTAGTTGTATTATGGTAATAGTATTAGAGTATGACTTATTTTTGGGAAAGACATTTTGAAGTATATAGGGGTGAAGGGACATAATGCCTGCAGTTTCCTCTTTCACAGTTCATTCTCACTTGCACACACAGCCAGAGAGAGTGAGACAGAAGGATAAATCAAAAATCAAACAGAAACAGGGTCCTGTTAACCTTTGAGGAATCTGGATGAAGAGCATATATGAATTCTCTGTATTATTTGCACAACTTTTCTATATATTTAAAGTTATATTTTTAAAACGTTTAAAGAAGGCCTGGAGATTAGCTGTCAAGTCCTACTGTTTGATGAAAGAGGTCATTCCTAAGGACATCAAAAGCATCAATGATGGAGTTCGGCTGGGAGCCTAACTCTGTCTCCTGCCATACAGCCAGAGAGACAGAGGCAGACCCTTTTGCCTTCCAATTCCAATCACTTTGTGGATTCTCCTTTGAGACTTTCTGGATCCCTCTTGGTCTGGCTTATCCTTGGATAACGTAACCTATGACAAAAGAGGACACTTAGAACAGTTGCTGGGGATTGGCATTGAGAGTGGGTTTCCTCTAATGATTTCTCTCCAGAACCATCCTTTCTCCAACCATTTCCAAGTGCACACTAGAGCAGTGAATGAATATATCAATTGTTGAAATGAAGGATTTATGAGTCCTCTCCCTATCATTGTTCTAGGCACATTCTGTGAACTTGGGCAGGATATGGAATCGATGGTTTTCAATTTCAACTATGCAAAAAGAGCACTTTTCTTTTTGCCCCTCTCAATTATCCAGGAATGTCTTGATGTGACATTGCTAAGATTAAAAAAATTTTCAGGTTCTTAGAGAAGGACACCTTCTGAAGTGAATGTGGCCTTTGTATTCAATATCTTTAAAGAACTACGTACCCACATATGGTTTTTCTCCATCCACAAAATATCCTGGTTATGTCTATATTTTATTTTCATTTGACTTTGTGTGGAAGAGCAATAGTGAGGGGAAGTGATGGAAACCCAATTTCCAGGGGGGACTATGAACTCCATACACATGGCCATTTCTCCTCAGCCCCTCCTGCCTTCCATTAGCAAAGGATCTTCCTTGTTAAGCTCCTTAACAAGGGTCCACAACCCGTTGCCAACTGTTTTCTTTTCTCAGTGCTTGTGATGAGGAACAAATGAGAATAGCAATAGCACCCTCCTCCCACCTTCTGTAGCAGCCTTTCCCACGCCACCCACCATTCCCCTCCCAATTTGCCACCTATAAATTTTTGGTTAAAGTTTACTTTAACCATGGAGACTTCCCAGATTACCATCACTTTATAATAGCAGCTTCCATTTATTGAGTTCCAATGTGTAACAGGCTTTTAGTGCATCAAATGAGAAAATGTATGCAAAGTATGAAGCACTGTGCCTAGCACATAACAAGCATTTAATGCATTTTAGCATTTACAGGTCCTCAGTCCTTTTCCAAAACCCTCAGGGCCAGATGAGTTTTGGAATTTCTTTATTTATTTGTTTTGAAGATATTGCAAATATAATGAGGAGGCTATATATTAGTCAAACACCCTCAGCTGTGTCTCGACAGCATGCTCTAATCAAATGTATTAACATTTCTATGGTGAGATGTATAAATATGCACATTAAGTGGAATAAATAAAGACATCATTTTACTTTGGGTCAGGCCAGGTTTTATAACCAAATGACTTTGCCCCAAACTTACAACATAACTTATTTTCAGAGCTTCTGGGACTTGGGGATTGTGGGTAAGAGATAGCAGTATATTGGTATTTCTATCTTGGTCTTCTCTCCAACTTTGTGTGTCTCCATCCCCACTATTCCAACTCTGTAACTCTGCCCAGTATATTATTCACCTTTCCCTTGTAGGAAGGTTATGAACTCCTTAGACTATGATCCAGTTCTGCCTCTAATTCTCCCTGTCCCTATTCCTTTCCCTGTCACTGTCCCTCTCCCTGTCCCTGTCTCTGTCCCTTTCCCTCTCTCTCTTCCTTTTCCCCTCCATCTCCCTCTCCCTGTCCCTGTCCCTCTCCTTTTTCAGGATTTTCAAAATTAGTATGTACATTTCTGCAGGGAAATGAAGGGCTTAAAGGGGCTCATCTTTACAATTTCTTTTCATTTCTTAACATTTAATTGAGAATTAAAAAAATTATTGGAAATTCACAACATAATTTTAACCATTTTTAAATGAACAATTCAGTGACATTTAGTATATTTACAATGTTATGCAGGCTAGTTCCAAAATTATATATATATATATATTTAAATTTTGTAAAAATTTCTATTGATTTCAGAGAGAGGAAGGGAGAGAGAAAGAGAGATGGAAACATCAATGATGAGAATCATTGATTGGCTGCCTTCTACACACCTCCTACTGAGGATTGAGCCCATAACCCAGGCATGTGCCCTGACAGAAAATCAAACCTTGACCTCCTGGTTCATGGGTCGATGCTCAACCACTGAGACACACTGTGTGGGTCTGAAAAATGTTTTCACTCCAAAAGGAAACCCCATACCCATTACATAGTTACCCTCCCTTCATTCCCTGGCAACTACTAATTTGCTCTCTGACTTTGGATTTACCTATTCTGGATATTTCACATCAATGGAATCATTCATTTTGTGATGTATTTTGTCTGGCTTTTTTACTTTGCATGATATTTTCAAGATTCATCCATGTTGTAGAATGTGTCAGTTCTTTACTCCTACTTATTGGCCAAATAATATTCCATTGAATAGATATATCATTTTCTTTATCCATTCATCTATTGATGGACATTTAGGTAGTCTTTTGCCTATTGGGAATAGTGCTGTGATAAGCACGCTTCTAAGTTTGCACAATTTCTTCTTAAAATAAACTCTTTGCTTCAGCCATGTATCAGTTTTCCCTTTTACTACCTCACTCAAGGCCCCTTTGCGGGGGTGTGGTACACACTGGAGCTGGTCCCAATGGCTACAATGAGGCAGTGTGTGAAAGGACTGAAAGGAGATGAGGGGTCAAAAGAGGCAGGAGACAAAAAAAAATGCTAGTTTGTGTTTGCTTTGGTTTTAAATTGTATTTTTTATGCACAGATAAAACATGTTCATTGCGGAAATATGCAGAACACAAAGAAGGGATATTTGAAAATTCTCTTTAAATCTATCACCCAGAAAGAGCTTTCTGGTTTTTGCAATTGTATTGTTTATGTTGTGTGTGTGTTTTTTTTAAAAATAGACTTTACTTTTTCGATTTGGATTCACAATTTTGGATTTACAGAAAGATTGAGAAGATAGTGCAGACTGTTCCCATATACCATCTCACCTATTTTCCCTGATTACTAACATCTTACATTAGTATGGTACATTTGTTACAATTTGGTACATATCTAGACATTATTATTAACTAAAGTCTATAGTTTATTTAGATTTTTCTAATTTTTACCTAATGTCCTTTTTCTGTTTCAGTATTACATTTAGTCATTCTGTCACCATAGGCTTTTTTTGTGTTTGTGACAACTCAGATTTTTCTTGTCTTGACAGTTTTGAGGGGTTCTAGTCAGATACGTTGTGGAATGTCCCTTTATTGGAATTTATTGTTTTTCTCGGATATAACCGGGGTTGTAAAATTTGGGAGGAATTAAGCAGTAACACAGAGGTACAGTGCTATTTTTATCACCTCATTTCAAGGGTACATATTATCAACATGACTTATGACGATTGTTGGCCTGGATCACCTGGCTGCACAAGTGTTTCTCTGGTTTTTCTAATAACGTATTCTTTTCTCCCCTTTCCATATTGTGCTCTCGGGAAGCAAGTCATATGCATAGCCCACACCTATGGAGTGGGGAGTTCCCATAGTGTTTTAAACACTATGATTTTTGAATAGTAGGAATTCACTAAAGGAAGCTACACTTACCTGGTGAACCTACCCTTCCCATTCCGAAAAGTATACTATGTATATGACACACTGAATACTCACTGATCGTAGGTACTGTCTAGGGAGTCTGCATTATTCTGTTCTGACTAGTTGAGCTGTACGCTTACCAGTCAGTCCTGTTTGTTCCCAAATCTCAGAATGCCAGTTGTATTTGTCATTGTAATCACATTATTTAATTAATTATTAGGTAACTCAATAAACTATAAGTGACAAAAACTCCCAACCAACCAGTTAGCTGGAATTCATGAAGAAGCCTCTGTTGTGCCTGTCTGGTGTGGCTCAGTGGTTGAGTGACCACCCATGAACCAGGAGATTAACGTTTGATTCCAGGTCAGGGCACATGCCCAGGTTGTGGGCTTGATCCTCAGTAGGGGGCGTGCAGGAGGCAGCTGATCAATGTTTCTTTCTCATTGATGTTTTTATCTCTCTATCCCTCTCCCTTCCTCAAAATCAATAAAAATATATTTTTTAAAAAAGAAGACTCTGTTGTAATATTGTTCTATGTCAAACAAGTTTTGTCTATATTCAGTTATTTTACCTGGTAGATTAATTTTAGAATAATTTTGTCAAGATACATTAAACATCCTGTCGCAATTTTAAATTTTGATCCTATGAAAATGAAATTAAATAATTTGGAAAGAGCCAATAAAAAGAGTCATTTTAAAATTACTGCTTACTTAGAAGTGATTGAGACAACTATGAAAGATGGAAGAAAAAAATCACTAAAATCTAGAAGGATTCTGTGCACGATTGCTGAAATTCTCACTTTACTTAAAAAACAGCAACACAACTTAAAATTGCACCTTATGAGTGTGAGAAAGGTTATGGAAAATTCCAAATGGCAGACATATACCCTAAGAAAAGATCTTGTCCCACATCATGTTCAGTGAATAAATATGCACATATATGCTTTAAGTTAAAGTAAAATGGCCCTGTCCAGGTAGCTCAGTGGTTAGAGGGTTGTCCTCATAATATCAAGGTTGTGGGTTTGATCCCCAGTCAGGGCACATACAAAAGTCAACCAATAAGTGCATAAATAAGTGGAACAACAGCCCTGAATTGTGTGGCTCAGTTGATTGGATGTTGCAATTCAGAGCATGTGCCTGGGTTGCAAGCTGTATCCCCAGCAGGGGGTGTACAGGAGGCAGCAGCCAATCAATGTTTCTCTCTCACATTGATGTTCCTCTCTCTCTTGCTTCTTTTCTCTAAAAGCAATTACACACATTTTAAAAAATAACTAAAACAATAAATCAATGTTGCTCTCACTCTCAAAATCAATAAAAATAAAAGAAATTATAAAAAATAAAATGCTTCAAGTAGAAATGGATTATTTTTTATTATTTCCAACTTTATTAACTTTTCCTATTAACATACCAGTTAGCAGGCATAATTGAAGTTCATTAGAGAGCTTCTATTGTAATATTGTACAATGTCAAAAAATATTGTACAATGTCAAAAAATATATTCATTTATTTTTTTGCTACATTAAATTTTGAATCAACTTGTCAAGATACATTTAAAAATTCTCTTTGAACTTTTTTTAAAATTCTCTTTGAACTTTTATTAGGATTTAAAAATATATATGCATTGATATGGGAAAATTCACTTTATAATATAGAACATTTCATCATAACACAAATATCACTCACTTTTTATTAAAATACTACAGGCCCGGTGCACGAAAATTCATGCACTCGGGGTGGGGGTTGGGGGGAGTCCCTCAGCCCAGCCTGCACCCTCTCACAATCCAGAACCCCTCAAGTAGGGTCCCTAGACCTGGCCTGAGATCAGGGCCTATCGGGGCTTTCCTTCCCCAGGCTGCAGACAGCTGGCCTCACCCCCGCCCCTGCCACTGCTTGCCATCTGTGCAGCGCTGCCCCCTCTCCCCTGCCACCAGTGGCCTCCCTCTGCAGGTGACAGATTGGGGTGCAATGGCTTGGCTGGCCTGGGCTTCCCTCTTTCTTTGCTGGGGGGCGGGGCCAGCCCTGCAAGGGGCCGTCTGCCTACCTGATCGCCCCTAACCACTGGTCTGCCTACCTGATAACCCCTAACTGCTGGTCTCCCTACCTGATCACCCCTCACCACTCTGCCTGCCTGCCTGATTGCCCCTAACCCCTCTGCCTGCCTGCCTGCCTGATTTCCCCTAATCGCTTGCTTGGGGATGGGGCCAGCACTGACTTCTGGTTGATCAGCCTCTGGTCATTACTGGTCGTTACCACCCAGGGTTTTTATAGATTAGGATTTTATGCTCTTCAGTAGTGTTATAGTTTTACTATATAGACCTTATATATTCCTTTCTTTAACCTTTATTTATTTTTTATTTTTTTACTAGAGGCCCAGTGCACAAATTCATGCACCAGTGGGGTCCCTCGGCCTGGCCTGCGGGATCGGGCTGAAACCAGCTCTCCGACATCCTCCTAGGGGTCCTGGATTGTGAGAGGGTGCAGGCCAGGCCAAGGGACCCCACAGGTGCACAATCGGGGCTGGGGAGGGACTGCAGGAGAGCTCCAGGGCGTGTCCAGACCATCTCGCTCAGTCCCCGATCGGCCGGACCCCAGCAGCAAGCTAACCTTCTGGTCGGAGCGTCTGCCCTCTGGTGGTCAGTGCTCATCATAGCAAGTGGTTGAGCAGCCTTAGCATATCATTAGCATATTACGCTTTGATTGGTTGAACAGCTGACCAGTTGACCGGACAGTTAGCATATTAGGCATTTATTATATAGGATTGTTTAAAGTATTACAAATAGTTGTACATATGTCTCCTTTTCCCCCCCTCTCCCGTCAGCCTCCCCTACCCTCTGGAACATGCCCTCATTCCCCCCCCCCCCCAGCCCCCAGTGTCTGTGTCCATTGGTTATGTTTATATGCATGCATACAAGTCTTTTGGTTGATCTCTCCCCCGCCACCCGCCCACTGTAGTTTAGCAGTCTGTTCGATGTTTCTTTGTCTCTGTATCTATTTTTGTTCATCAGTTTATGATGTTCTTTATATTCCACAAATGAGTGAGATCATGTGCTATTTATCTTTCTCTGACTGGCATTTTTCACTTAGCATAATGCTCTCCAGTTTCATCCATGCTGTTGCAAATGGTAAGAATTCCTTCTTTTTTACAGCAGCATCATATTCCATTGTGTAGATGTACCACAGTTTTCTAATCCACTCATCTGCTGATGGGCATTTAGGCTGTTTCCAAATCTTAGCTATGGTGAATTGTGCTACTATGAACATAGGGGTGCATATATCCTTTCTGATTGGTGTTTCTGTTTTCTTGGGATATATTCCTAGAAGTGGTATTACTGGGTCAAATGGCAGTTCCAGTTTTAATTTTTGAGGAAACTCTATACTGTTTTCCACAGTAGTTGCACCAGTCTGCATTCCCACCAGCAGTGCAGGAGGGTTCCTTTTTCTCCACATCCTCTCCAGCATTTGTCATTTGTTGATTTGTTGATGATAGCTATTCTGACAGGTGCGAGATGGTATCTCATTGTTGTTTTGATTTGCATCTCTAGGAAGATTAGTGACTTTGAGCATGTTTTCATATGTCTCTTAGCCTTCTGTATGTCCTCTTTCGAAAAGTGTCTATTTAAGACAACTCCAACAAGTCTTGTTGCAGTTGTCTTATACCCATAGGTGGGGAAGTGGGTTTTTGATATCTAAATCCAGCCTAGCACCAGGAATGCTCAGGGCCTACTCAAGAAGGCAAATAATCCTTTCCACTAATATTTACAGGGTAAAATAAGATTGTTGTTAGAGTATTAAATTTGACAGTAAAATAGTAGTCAAGTTTTCAGACTAATTTAAATTGGCTAATTGAAATAAGCGAATATTCTAGAAAAATTAATTGTACTGGACAAAAAGCTGTTCCTAAAGTGTTAACTAAAATTTTTATTGGTAGTTCATCTCATGGTAAAATTGTGTAACATGTAATGAACCTAAAAGAGTCATATTTTAGTGCAAAAAATTAAAATTTAAAAACTATCAAGACTACATTATAAAATTTCCAAAAGCCTCCTAATATTTAAATTAAAAAAGGGGGGATAGTAGAAGAATATCATGTAAGGAAAAATATCCTGTAAGTAAATTACATCTAGAAAATTTTTACTTTAGAAAATTAACTTTCATTTGTAATGCTAACAGCAAGACACCCATGAAAAACACACACGGTGTCAAAACAAGCCAAAGGAAAATCGTTTGTGCAAAAAATGAAAAAGGATCCCAATTCAAATTTATAGAAAAGATTCCTTTATTAACTTTTGGTCAAGAATATGTTTGTATATTTTTAGAAAACAACTCAAAGACCATGTGGATTCCTGCAACAGAGAGGAATTGACAGGACTGCTCCAGCCATGAAGACAGAAGAGAAACAGTCCAGAGACGGAAGACGCTGATGACGCCTTGCCATACTAGCAGTTAGCAACTGTGCGTCGCTGCAGGTTACCCAGGACCAAACCAGAGAGGGTTGGACCTGCATCACCACCATTTGTCCACCATCCAGAACTGAAATATCATTGCTGACATGTACACATAAGGAACTGTTTGACATTGAAATTGGGACTCAAAAGAACTGTTGACCTAGAAAGAAACTCACTACAGACTGATTCATTTGCCTCTCAGCATAACTATTATTGCTTGTCTCATTTTCAGTTCTTATAAGTGTATTTCTTGTATCACATGATCTCACTCATCTAGGGGAAATAATGAACAACATAAACTGATGAACAAAAACAGACCCGGAGACAGGAAAGCATCGATCAGACTGTCAAACCTCAGAGGGAAGTAGGGGAGGGTGGGGGAAAAGGGGAGAGATCAACCAAAGGACTTGTATGTATGCATATAAGCCTAACCAGTGGTCACGGACAACAGGAGTGGGGGTGGGGGCATGCATGGGGAGGGGTTTGGGATGGGAATGGGGGGATGAGGACAAATATGTGATACCTTAATCAGTAAAGAAATTAAAACAGTAATAAATAAATAAATAAATAAATAAGTGTCTATTTAAGTCCTTTGCCCATTTTTTGTTTAGATTGTTTATCTTCCTTTTGTTAAGTTGTATGAGCTCCCTGTAAATTTTGGAGATTAAACCCTTATCAGAGATAACATTGGCAAATATGTTCCCCTATGCAGTGGGCTTTCTTGTTCTGTTGATGGTTTCCTTTTGCTATGCAGAAGCTTTTTATTTTGATGTAGTACCATTTGTTTATTTTCTCTTTAGTTTCCATTGGCCTAGGAGCTGTATCAGTAAAGGTATTGCTTCGACAAATGTCTGCTATTTTGGTGCGTATGGGTTTGTCTAAGATTTTGATGGTTTCCTGTCTTACGTTTTAAGTCCTTTATCCATTTTGAGTTTATTTTTGTGTATGGTATAAGTTGGTGGTCTAGTTTCATTTTTTTTTGCATGTATCTATCCAATTTTCCCAACACCATTTATTGAAGAGACTGTCTTGACTCCATTGTATGCTCTTGCCTCCTTTGTCAAATATTAATTGAGCATAATGGCTTGTGTCGATTTCTGGGTTCTCTGTTCTGTTCCACTGGTGTATATGTCTGTTCTTGTGCCAGTTCCAGGCAGGTTTGAGAACCATGGCTTTGTAATATAGCTTGATATCTGGTATTGTGATCCCTCCAACTTTCTTTTTCTTTCTCAGGATTGCTGTGGCTATTCGGGGTCTTTTTATATTCCATATAAATTTTTGGAGAGTTTGGTCCAGGTCTGTGAAATATGCCCTTGGTATTTTAATGGGGATTGCATTAAATCTATAGATTGCTTTGGGTACTATGGACATTTTAATGATGTTGATTCTACCAATACATGAACACGCTTTATTCTTCCATTTGTTTATGTCTTCCTCTATCTCTTTTTTCAATGTCCTGTAGTTTTCTGAGTACAGGTCTTTTACCTCCTTAGTTAAGTTTATTCCTAGGTATCATAATTTTTTTGGTGCAATGGTAAATGGGATTGGTTTTTTGTTTGTTTGTTTCTCTTTCTGTGAGTTCATTTTTGGTATATAAAAAAGCCATAGATTTCTGGGTGTTAATTTTGTATCTTGCTACATTGCTGAATTCATTTATAATATCTAGTAGTTTTTTTGATGGAGTCTTCAGAGTTTTCTATGTACAATATCATGTCATCTATGAATAATGACAGTTTTACTTCTTCTTTTCCAATTTTGATGCTTTTTATTTCTTCTTCTTATCTGATCATTATGGCTAGCACTTCCAGTATTATGTCGAACAGGAGTGGTGAGAGTGGGCATCCCTGTCTTGTTCCTGTTCTTAGGGGAAATGGTTTTAGTTTTTTCCCATTGAGTACTAGATGCCTGGTGCACGAATTCATGCATGGGTGGGGTCCAGCTGACCCAGGAGGGGCCGCAGGCAGTTGGCCGGCTGGCCCCGTCCCCAATAGGGGTGTTGGTGGCCAATCGGGGCAGGGCCACCCAGGAAGCGGACAGATCAAGGCCTGGATCAGGCTGGTTGGCCACCACAGTGTGCATCATAGCCATCGGTTGTTCTGGTTGTTCTGGTTATTCCACTGTTGCTGTTCTGGTCTCTGGGCTTTTATAGATATAGATGATGTTGGCTGTAGGTTTGTCATATAAGGTTTTATTCCCACTTTGCTGAGAGTTTTTATCAAGAAAGGATTTTCAAATGCTTTTTCTGCATCAATTGATATGATTATGTGATTTTTACCTCTCAACTTGTTTATGTGATGTATCATGTTTATTGATTTGCGGATATTATACCATCCTTGTATCCCAAGGATAAATCCCACTTGGTCATCGTTTATGATCTTTCTAATGTAATGCTGGATCCAATTTGCTAGGATTTTGTTGAGGATTTTAGCATCTATGTTCATCAGAGATATTGGTCTGTAATTCTCTTTCTTTCTAGTGTCTTTATCTAATTTTGGGATTAGAGTAATGCTGGTTTCATAGAAAGAGCTTGGAAGTGTTCCTTCCTCTTAAATTTTTTGGAATAGTCTGAGGAAGATAGGTTTTATTTCTTCTTTGAATGTTTGATAAAACTCCCCTGTGAAGCCATCTGGTCCAGGGCTTTTGGAAGGTTTTTGTTTGTTTGTTTGTTTTTTGTGTTTTTTTTTTTGTTGTTGTTGTTTTGTTTGTTTTTCTGCTTCAATTTCATCCATAGTTTTCGGCCTACTCAGATTTTTTTATTCTTTCTGGTTGAGTTTTGGAAGGTCATATTTTTATAGGAATATGTCCATTTCCTCTAGGTTGACCAGTTTGTTAGAATAGAGTTGCTCATAGTATTTTTTTTTAAATGATTCTTTGTATTTCTGTGGTGTCTGTTGTTTTTTCGCCTCTTTCATTTCTGATTTTGTTTATATGGGTCCTCTCTCTTTGCTCTTGATGAGCCTGGCTAGAGGTTCATCAATCTTGTTTATCCTTTTAAAGAACCAGCTCTTGGTTTCATTGATCTTTTGTATTGTGTTTTTGGTCTACTGTATATCTCATTTATTTCTGCTCTGGTCCTTATTATTTCCTTCCTTCTGCTCACTCTGGGCTTTTCTTGTTGTTCTCTTCCTAATTCTTCAAGTTACAGAATTAGATGGTTTACTAAGGTATTACCAATTTTTCTTGTCTTTTGAGGTAGGCCTGTAATGCATTAATTTCCCTCTCAGGACTGCTTTCATTGTGTCCCAAAGATTTTGGATTATTGTGTTTTCATTTTCATTTGTTTCCAGGATGTTTTTTATTTCTTCTTTGTCTCTTTGGTAACCCAACCATTGTTTAATAGCATGCTATTCAGCCTCCAAGTGTTCGAATTTTTGTGATTGTTTTTATTTTAGGTTATTTTTAATATTATGCCATTGTGATCTGAGAAGATGTTTGATATGATTTCAATCTTCTTGAATTTGGAGAGACTTTGCCTGTGTCCCGATATGTGGTCTGTCTTTGAAAATGTCCAATGTGCACTTGAAAAGAATGTATATTCTGTAGCTTTGGGGTGGAATGTTCTGAAGATGTCGATTAAGTCCATCTAATCTAGTGAGTCGTTTAGGATTGCTGTTTCTTTGCCAATTTTTTTGTCTAAGGATATATCCAGTGATGTTAATGGGGTATTAAAGTCTACTAGCATGATTGTATTGTTGTCAACCTCTCCCCTGATATCTTCCAGCAGTTTTTTTTTATGTAGTTGGGTGCTCCTATATTGAGTGCATATATGTTTACCAGCGTTATATCCTCTTGTTATAATGATCCCTTAAGAATTATGAAGTGGCCTTTCTTGTCTCTTGTTATGATCTTCCCTTTGAGGTCTATTTTGTCAGGTATAAGTATTGCTACCCCAGCTTTTTTTTTTTTTTTTCATTTCCATTTGCCTGAAAGATATTTTTCCATTCCTTCACTTCCAGTCTGTGGGAGTCCCTTGTTCTGAGGTGGGTCTCTTGTAGACTCATATATATGGGTCATGTTTTCTTACCCATTCAGTCACTCAATGTCTTTTGATTGTAGCATTTAATCCATTTACATTTAAGGTTATTATTGATAGGTACTTGTTTGTAGCCATTTCTATTCTTTATGCCTGTGTTCCTTCCTCCCTTTCTATTTCTTCATTTTACACCAGTCCCTTTAGCATTTCTTGCATTGCTGGCTTGGTGGTGACAAACTCCTTAGCCTTTTTTTGTCTGCGAAGCTCCTGATTTCCCCTTCAATTTTGATTGATAGCCTTGCTGGATAGAGTATTCTTGGATTCAGTCCTTTGCTTTGCATCACTTTGCATACTTCATGCCACTCTCTTGTGGCATGATGTGTTTCTGTGGAGAAATCATTTGATAATCTGATGGGGGATTATTTGTAGGTAACTCGCTGTCTTTCTCTTGCAGCCTTTAAGATTCTCTCTTTGTCAATAACGTTTGCCATTATAATTATGACATGTCTTACAGTGGGTCTTTTGGGGTTCATCTTGCTTGGAACTCTCTGTACTTGTATGACTTTTTTTCTTTCCCATATTAGGGAAGTTTTCTGTCATTAATTCTTTAAATAGATGTTCTAATCCTTGCTGCTCTTCTTGTCCTTCTGGTATCCCTATTATAAGTATGTTACTTCATTTTGTGTCATCCCATAGCGCCCTTAGGCTCTCCTCCTGCTTTTTAATTTTTTTTTCCAGTTGCTGTTCAGATTGGGCTTGTTTCTCTACATTATCCTCTAATTCACTAATTCGGTCCTCCATGTCTCCTAGTCTACTGTTGAAACCTTCCATTGCCTTTTTGATTATAGCTATATCACTTTTTATTTCTTCCTGATTTTTGCATAAATTGTTGACTTTTCTCATCCATTCGGTTTAGGAACTGTATCACCATTACTCTGAATTCTTTTTCTGGCATATCGCATGCCTCCATTTCATTTAGTTCCTTTCTTGGTGACTCTTCTTTTTCTTTCCTTTGGGGATTGTTCATTGTCTCCCCATTCTAGCTACCACCAGAAAGTCCATGTGCCGAGTTGTGGGGGCCTGAGCTGTGTGTGGCAGGAGCATCACACCATCCGTACATCACTGAAGAGCTCAGACACTGAGATGTGTGGCTGCCGTGGGTCAGCGGGAGCCACGTGTGCCAAGAATTAGAGTCATGGGTGCTCAGTGCAGCCTAGTGCATGCACCGAGAATCAAGGTTCCAGTGTGTGCATCGAGAATCAGGGTCACTGGCACCCAGTGCGGCTTCATGTGCACCTAGAATCAGGGTCCCCACGTGCACGTGCTTAGAAACTGAGTTCCTACGTGTGTGTGCCAAAAATCAGGGTCCCCAAGCACATCACTGAAATCAGAGTCCTGGTATGTGCATGCCGAGAATCGAGAATCAGAGTCTCTGGTGTTCGGTGTGGCCTCACACACTCCGAGAATCAGGGTCCCCGTGCACACATGACAAGAAACAGAGTTACCACGTGCGCATGCTCAGTGTGGCCTTGTGCACATGCCAAGAGTCAATCTGTGTGCGCACCTATAATCAGAGTCCCCGTGCACACATGTGACAAGAATCAGAATCCCTGCACGTGAGTTTTAAGAATCAAAGTTACTGGCACTCAGTGTGGTCTTTAACCTTTATTTTTAATTTTTTTAAATTTATTTTTATTGTTGAAAGTATTACAGATGTCCCCTGTTTCTTTCCCCATTGATCCCCTACACACTGCACCAGTCCCCCCACCCAAGGCCTTCACCACACTATTATCTGTGTCCATGGGTTATGCATATACACACATAAGTTCTTTTAGTTAATCTCTCTGCCCACCTTCTCTTTGAGATTAATCAGTCTGTTCCATGCTTCCATGACTCTAGATCTATTTTGTTCATCAGATTATTTTGTTCATTAGATTTCACATATGAGTGATATCATGTGATACTTGTATTTCTCTGAGTGGCTTATTCCACTTAGCATATACTTTCCAGGTCCCTCCATGCTGTCTCAGAGGGTAAGAGATCCGTTCTTTTTACAGCTGCATAGTATTCCATGGTGTAAATATACCACAGCTTTTTTATCCACTCATTTACTGATGGCACTTGGGTTATTTCCAGATCTTAGCTATTGCAAATTGCACTGCTATGAACATAGGGGTGCATACATTCTTTCAGATTGGTGTTTCAGGTTTCTTAGGATATATTCCTAGAAGTGGGATCACAGGGTCAAATAGCAGTTCCATTTTTTATTTTTTGAGGAAACTCCCTACTGTTTTCCATAGTGGCTGCACCAATCTGCATTCCCAACAGCAGTGCACTAGAATTCCCTTTTCTCCACATCCTCACCAACACTGTCATTTGTTGATTTGTTGATGGTAGCCATTCTGACAGGTGTGAGAAATAACTCATTATGGTATTAATTTGCATCTCTAATGATTGGTGACTTTGAGCATTTTTTCATGTCTCTTGGCCATTTGTATGCCTACTTTAGAGAAGTGTCTATTTAGGTCCTTTGCCCATTTTTAAATTGGATTGTTTGTCTTCCTTTTGTTAAGTTGTATGAACTCCTTATATATTTTGGATATTAACCCCTTATTAGATGTATCATTGGCAAATATGTTCCCCCATAGCGTGCACTCCCTTTTCGTTTTGTTTATGATTTCCTTTTCTGTGCAGAAACTTTATTTTGTTGTAGTCCCATTTGTTTATTTTTCTTTAGTTTCCCTTGTCACAGTACCTGTATAGGCAAATATATTGCTACAAGAGATGTCTGAAATTTTGCTGCATATGGTTTCTTCTAGGATTTTTATGGTTTCACAACTTACATTTAAGTCTTTTATCCATTTTGAGTTTATTTTTGTGTGTGGTGTAAGTTGGTGATCTAATTTCAATTTTTTTTGTTGTTGTTGCATGTACCTGTCTAATTTTCCCAACACCATTTTATTAGAGATGGTATTGATTCCATTGTAGGTTCTTGCCTCCTTTGTCAACTATTAATTGAGCATAATGGCTTGGGTTGATTTCTGTTACATTGATCTATATGCCTGTTCTTGCGCCAGTACTAGGCTGTTGTGAGTACAGTGGCTTTGTAGTATAACTTGAGATCTGATATTGTGATCCCTTCAACTTTGTTCTTCTCTTTTAAGATGGCTGCAGCTATTCAGGGTCTTTTTTGGTTCCATATACATTTTTGGAGTATCTGTTCCAGATCTGTGAAATACGCCATTAGTATTTTAATAAGTAGTGCATTTAATCTATAGATTGTTTTGGGTAGTTTGGACATTTTAATGATGTCAATTCTACCAATACATGAACATGGTATATTATTCTACTTGTTTATATCTTCCTCTCTCTCATTTTCAATATCCTGTAGTTTTCAAGTATAGGTCTTTTACTTCCTTGGTTAAGTTTATTTCTAAGTATCTTAATTTTTTTGTTGCAATGGCAAATGGGATTGTTATTTGTAGTTTCTCTTTCTGAGAATTCATTATTGGTGTATATAAATGCCATTGATTTCTAGGTGTTCATTTTGTATTCTGCTATGTTGCCGAATTCATTTATTAAATCTCATAGTTTTTTGTGGAGTCTTTAGGGTTTTCTATGTACACTATCATGTCATTGGCTAATAATGGCAGTTTAACTTTCTCCTTTCCAATTTGGATGCCTTTTATGTTTCCTTCTTGTCTGAGCAATGTGGCTAAGACTTCCAGGGCTATGTTGAATAAGAGTGATGAAAGCAGACATCCCTTTCTTGTTCCTGCCCTTAGGGGAAATGCTTTTAGTTTTTGCTCATTGAGTATGATGTTGGCTGTAGGTTTGTCATATATGGCCTTTATTATGTTGAGATATGATTCCTCTATTCCCACTTTGATGAGAGTTTTTATAAAAAATTGGTGTTGGATTTTGTGGAATGATTTTTCTGTGTTGTTTGATATGATCATGTGATTTTTGTCTTTCAATTTGTTTATGTGCTGTATCACATTTATTTGTGAATATTGTACCAAATGTGCATCCCTGAAATAAGTTCCACTTGGTCATGGCATATGATCTTTTTAATATATTGCTGGATCCAATTTGCTAATATTTTGTTGATGTTTTTAGCATCGATGTTCATCATGGATATTAGCCTGTAATTCTCTTTCTTTGTAGTGTCTTTATCTGGTTTTGGAATTAGGATAACGCTGGCCTCATAAAAAGAGCTTAGAAGTGCTCCTTCCTCTTGGATTTTTTGTAATAGTTTGAGGAGGATTGGTGTTAGTTCTTTTGGGATGTTTGGTAAAACTCCCCTGTGAAGCCGTCTGGACCAGGGCTTTTGCTTGCTAGGAGTTTCTTGATTACTGTTTCAATTTTATCATTTGTTATTAACCTATTTTGATTACTGTTTCAATTTTGTCTGTTGTTATAAGCCTATTTAGGTTTTCTGAATCTTCCTGATTCTCTCGAAGATTATGTTTTTCTGGGAATTTGTTCATTTTGTCCAGGTTGCTCAGCTTGTTGGCATATCATTGTGCATAGTATTTTCTTACAATCTTCTGAATTTCTGTGTTTTCCATTGTTATTTCACTTCTTTTGTTTCTGATTTTATTTATTTGGGTCCTCTATCTTTGTTTCTTGATGAATCTGGCTAAAGGTTCATCAATCGCGGTTATCTTTTCTAAGACACAGCTCTTGGTTTCATAGTTTTTTTTGTATATAGATATTTTTAGTCTCTATGTCATTTATTTCCATTCTGATCTTCATTATTTTCTCCCTTTTACTTATTCTGAGCTTTTCTTATTGTTCCCTTTCTAATTTTTTAAGTTGTACAGTTAGATATTTTATCAATAATATTTCTTGTTTTTTGAGGTAGGCCTATAGTGCTATGAACTTCCCTCTTAGGACTGCTTTTACTGTGTCCCATAGATTTTGTGTTATTGTATGTTCATTTTCACTTGTTTCCAGGAAGTTTTTGTATTTCTTTCTTGATCTCATTGGTAACCCATTCATTGTTTAATAACATGTTATTTAGCCTCCATGTGTTTGAATGTTTTGAGTATTTTTATTATAGTTGACTAGTGGCCTGGTGCATGAAATTCATGCACATTAAAAGGGAATAATTAGAGGAAATATTTTAATATTGCTATTTGCCCTTTCTCTATAATAGAAGTGTCAGAGATGAAAGAAAATTAGTAAAATGTATATGAAAATCTTCCTCCTGTCAGAGTCTGGGGAGTGCCAAGGAACCCAGAGTCAAGTCCTCACCCACTCACATGCGCCTTGAAATCATGCGAGAACCAGACCCGGCCGGCCCCACCCCCATTGGGTGAGATCCAGACCCGGCTGGACTCACCCACGCCCTGGCCCGAGATGGGGGGCACAGCCTCAGGTCCGCCGGCCCAGCACCAGGGTGGGGGATGTGCCTTGAGGTCCCCCATCAAGCCCCGCCAGGTCAGGGGTGCAGCCTCAGGTCCTCCAGCGCATGCTGGGTGGGGGGCACAGTCTCAGGTTCCCCGGCGTACCCTTAGGTCCCCCAGCCCTGCACCGGGGGTGAAGGGGGTGCTGCCTGAGGTCCCCAGCCTGGGCCAGTGGGGGTCATGCTTTGAGGTCCCCCATTAAGTCCGGCCAGGTGGAGGGCATGGCCTGAGGTCCCCTGTCAAGCCCCACTGGGCTGGGGGGTGCAGCCTTAGGTCCCCTGCCCCGGCCCAGTGCCACACAGCCTCAGGTCCCTGCTGATTGCTCGTTATGGGAACCCCGCCTCTGCTGTGGGCGCAGCCATCTTGTGTTATGGGAACCCTGCCTCCTCTGTGGGAGCGGGCCATCTTGTCATGGTGTGGGGGTTAATTTGCATATTACCTCTTTATTATATAGAATTTCTAATTTCATGCCCTTGTGCTTAGAGAAAATGCTTTATATTATTTCAGTCTTCTTGAACTTGTAGAGACTTGTTTTGTGTCATATCATGTGGTCTATCTTTGAAAATGACACATATGCATTTGAGAAGAATGTATATTCTGCAGCTTTGGGATGAAATGTTCTATAAATGGCAATTAAATCTATTTAATCTAGTGTGCCATTATAGTCACTATTACCTTATTGATTTTTTGGGGGGGAGGTTCTGGAAGATCTATCCAGTGAAGTCAGTGGGGTGTTAAAGTCCCTTACTATGTTTTATTGCTGTTGATCTCTCCCTCAAAGTCCTCCAGAAATTGTTGTTGTTTTTTTAATACATATATTTAGGTGCTCCTATATTGGGTGCATATACACTGAGTGGCCAGATTATTATGATCTCTGAACGCATAATAATCTGGCCACTCAGTGTATATCCTATATAATAAAAGGCTAATATGTAAATTGTCCCCTAGACCAGGAGTTCGACCAGCAGGCAGGCCGGCCAACTGCCCATGTCCCCTCCCCCTGGCCAGGCTGGCCGGACCCCACTCATGCATGAATTCATGCACCGGGCCTCCAATATATATATATATATACACACACACACACACACACACACTGAGTGGCCAGATTATTATGCGTTCAGAGACCATAATAATCTGGCCACTCAGTGTATGTTTTTTAGGGATATATCCTCTTGTTGGATTGATCCCCTTAGTATTATGTAGTGACCTATATTGTCTCTTGTTATTGCCTTCATTTTGAAGTCTGTTTTGTCAGATATGAGTATTGCTACCCCAGCTTTTTTTCATTTCCATTTGCATGGAAACATTTTTCCCATCCCTTTACTCTAATCCTGTGTGAGTCTTTTGTTCTGAGGTAGGTCTCTTGTAGACAGTATATATTTGGGTAATGTTTTTGTGTCCATTCAGCTACCCTATGTCTTTTGATTAGAGCATTTAATCCATTTACATTTAAGGTTATTATTGACGAGTGGCCTAGTGCATGAATTCGTGCACATTGAAAGGAAATTAATTAGAAGGAGGCCAGTGGGGCGGGACTGGGCGAGATGGGCTGGACATACCCTGGAGCCAAAATCCTGTGGTCTCTCTCCGCCAGCAGCACCTGGGGTGGCACCACGGCTCGAAGGGTGTCTGTGGAGTGAGCAGGGTCCCTCCAGCAGGTGTGGTCCCTTGTCCTGGCCTGTGGGGATCAGGTTAAAACTGGCTCTCCGACATCCCCCTCGGGGTCCCGGAGTGGGAGAGGGCACTCTACAAAGTTGTTGTTGCTTGGCAGCTGTGTTGAGCATCTATCCCCTGGTGGTCAGTGCGCGTCATAGCTACAGGCCAGTGGGCTGGTCACTTAGCCTTTTATATATATATATATATATATATATATATATATATATATATATATACACACACACACACACACACACACACACACACACACACATATATGTATATATATATATGTACTTAGTTATTGCCATTTAAATTCTTTATGACTATTTTTTCTATATACATATTTCTTATTATTACAGCAGTCCCTTTAACATTTCTTTCAATGCTGGTTTGGTGGTGATAAACTCCTATGGACTAATGGTGTGGAGTACTTGTTGTAAGGCAAAGGAAGGGGTTGCAACTACATGCAAATATGAGGGCTTACAGGAAATCTAGACGAAAGCTCCTAAAATGATCAAATGAGCAGAACACAGGATTTTGGAAGCAAGGCACCAGAAATGGCTCAGTTCAGAGAAGAGAAAATTGAGAAGTCTTCAAGGATATGAATGAGCCTATAATCACCGAGTCATGACTGCTGTTCTGGAATCTAATATTATTTTGAGATCCCATCAACGGACATGGAGGTAAGACCTTTATGACCAGAATTGGTGCTTAGACCCTGGCGTGGACTGACAAGGCAATTAACAAGATGATTAACACCTGACCACAGGACCACAACATTGATAGGTGGCCTCCTGCACACCCTCTACTGGAGATCAAGCCCCCAACCTGGGCATGTGCCCTGACAGGGAATCAAACCGGCAACCTTTCAGTGCACAGGGCGACACTCAGCCAACTGAGCCACACTGGCCAGGGTTCCGAATCTGCACACATTTTATTTTACTTTCTTGTCTTATTGCTTTATCTATTACTTTTATTATGGTGTTGAAAAGGAGTGATAAGAAAAGACATTCCTGCCTTGTTCCTGATTTTAGCAGGAAAACTTGTAGTCTCCCACCATTAAATGTGATGTTAGCTGAAGGTTTTTTGTAGATGTTCTTTCTCAAGTTGAGGAAGTTTTCTTCCATGTTTAGTTTATTGACTTCTTTTTTTTTATCATGAATAAGTTAATTTTATAAAATGATTTTAATACATCTCTTCACATGATCATGTAATTTTTCTTCTTTACTCTGTTGATGTGATGGATTACATTAATTTATAACATTTTTGAATATTGAATCAGCTTGGTATACCTGGGATAAATCCCACTTGTGGTGTATAATTCTTTTTATACATTACTGGATTCTATTTGCTAATATTTTTTTGAGAATCTTTGTATCTACGTACATGAGATATTAGTCTAAAGTTTTATTTTCTTACCATGTCTTTGGTTTTTGTATCAGGGTAATGCTGGCCTCATAAAATGTTAGGAAATATTCCCGCTACTTCTATCTTCTGAAAGAGATTGTAGCAAGTTGGTATAATTTCTTCCTTGACTCTTTGGAAGAATTCACCAGTAACCCCATCTGAGTCTGGTGCCTTTTGTTTTGGAAAATTATTAGTTATTTTTCCTTAATAGATATAGGTCTATTCAATAGATTGCCTATTTATTCTTATGTGAGTTTTCAAGGAATAGCACATTCTGTCTTTCAAGGAATGACACATTTCATCTAGCTTGTCACATTTGTGGGCATAGAGTTGTTCATGATATTCCTTTATTATCTTCTTAATGTTTATAAGGCCTGTAGTGATGTCTCTTTCATTTCTTATATTAGTAATTTGAGTCATCTCTCTCTCTTTTTTTTTTTTTTCTGAGTTCCGGCTAAAAAGATAAATTTTCTTGGTCGTATCAAAGAACCAGCTTTTGGTTTTGCTGATTTTTCTCCTGATTTTCTGTTTCAATTTCATTGATTTTTGCACTACTTTTAAAGTATTTATTTTCTTGTTTTCTTTGGATTTAATTTGATCTAGTTTCTAGTTTCTTAAGGTGGAAGCTTAGTTATTGATTTTAGATCTTTATTTTTTATGATATATGCATTCACTACTATAAATTTCCTTTTAAGTGCTGTGTTTTTGTTCTGTTTTTTTTTTTTTTGCTATTTCACACAATTTTTGACAAATTATATATTAATTTAGTTCAAACATTCCTTTGAAAATTTTCTCTTAAAATTTCATCCTTGATTCTTGTGTTGTTTAGAAGTGTGCTTTTTGATCTCCAAGTATTTGGGGGATTTTCCAACTATCTTCCTGTTATTGATTTGTAGTTTAATTTTATTGTGGTATGAGAGCAGACATTGTATGCTTTCAATTCTTTTAAATTTGTGAAGTTGTGCCCTGGCTGCATGGCCAAGTGGATAGAGCATTGGCCTGTGAACCGAAGGGTCTCTGGTTCGATTCTCCAGTTGGGGTGAGTGCCTATCAATTGATGTGGGTCTCTCACATCTATGCTTGTTTGTTTTTTTTTTCTCTCTCTCTCCTCTTTACCCCTCCCCGCTCTCTTCCACTCTCTCTAAAATCAATGGAAAAAATATCCTCCAGTGAGGATTAACAAAAATAATTTGTTAAGATGTATTTTGTGGCCCAGAATATAGTTTATCTTAATGAATATTCCATGTGAGCTTGAGAGACTGTGAATTCTGCTACTATCAGATGAAATAGTTAGTAGATGTCAATCATATCCAATTAATTGGTAGTGCTGTTGAGTTCAATATGTCCTTACTAATTTTCTGTCTACTGGATTAGTCTATTTCTGATAGAGCAGTGTTGAACTCTAATATGGATTTATTTATTTGTCCTTGAGGTTCCTGTCAATCTTTGTCTCAGTTTAACTTCTGTTACTAGGTACATACAATTAAGGATTGTTATGTCTTCTTAGAGAATTGACCTCTTTATCATTTTTAATGCCCTTCTTTATCCCTGATAATTTTCCTTGCTCTGAAGTCTGCTCTGTCTGAAATTAATATAGCTACTCCCACTTTCTTTTGATCAGTGTTAGCATGCTATATTTTTCTTCTTCCCTTTACTTTTAATCTATATGTGTCATTATATTTAAAGTACTTTTCTTCTAGATAATATATGATGACAATCTTTATCTTTCAATTGGTGTATTTAGACCACTAACATTTAAAATGATTATTGATAGAGTTGGGTGAATATTGGCTATATATGTTACTCTTTTCTTTTCATTGTCATTGTTCTTTTTTTATTTATTTTTGTCTTCCACTCTTTTTACTACCTTTTGTGTTTTGTTTTGAATTATGTTACAAAACACATAACATGAAATATACCCTCTTAATAAGTTCTAGGTATACAGTCAGTAGTGTTAACTATATGCACATTATTGTGCAGTAGATCTCTAGAACATTTTGTTTGCATGATTGAAAGCATATACCCACTGAACAGCAACTTCCTATTTGTCTCTTCCCCCAGATCCCAGCAACCACTGTTTTATTTTCTGCTTCTATTGGTCTAACAACTTTAGACACCTTATACAGGTGGGATTGTGCAGTATTTGTTCTGTTTTTTCACTACGCAAAATGTCTCAAGGTTCATCAATGTTTAGCATGTGACATGATTTCTCTGTTTCATGAGGCTGAATAATCTGATATTGTATGTGCTAGTATATATCACATTTTCTTTATGCATTTATCTGTTGGTGGGTGTTTAGGTAGTTTCCACCCCTCGCCAATTGTGAATAATGCTGCAATGAACATGGAAGTGCAAGTATTCCTTCAAGACTCTGCTTTCAATTCTTTTAAATAAATATACAAAAGTAGGGTTGCTGGATAATATGGTAGTTCTATTTTTAATTTTAATTTTTTTGGAACTCAATTTAATTTTCCATAGTAGTTTTACCAATCTGACTAGGGTTCTAATTTCTCCATATCCTATGCAACACATGTTCTTTTCTATTTACAGTAGTCATCCTAATGGGTGTGAGGCAATATCTATCTCATTGTGATATTGATTTGCATTTCTCTGGTGATTAATTAGTCATGTTGAGTATCATTTCATATACCCACTGGCCATTTGTATGCCTTCTTTGAAGAATGCCTATTCAAGTTCTTTGCCCATTTTACTTGTTTTATTTTCACTGAGTTGTAGGAGTATTTATTTATTTATACCTTATCATATATATGATTTGCAAATATTTTTCCCATTTCACAGATTGCATTTTATTTCTTTTGCTATGCAAAAGTTTTCTAGTTTGACATAGTCAAATAGTCTATTTTTGCTTTTGTGCCTGTGTTTTTGATATCATATCTACTGTCTTTTGTGGTTTCATTATTCTGTATTATTCCACTTTTTCTATTGTTTTGTAGCATTTAAATAACACTTCTTTTAAAACTTGGTTAGTAGTTGCCTTAGAATTTGCAATATCTATTTACAATTTATCCAAGTCCACGTTAAATAAAACTATAGTACTTCACATGTAATCCTAAATCCTCCCTCTCATTCCTTGTATCATTGCTGTCATTTATTTTACTTAGATATAAGCATGTCTGAGTGTATATAAAAGCATACAAAATCTAATAGATTGTTGCTATTATTATTATTTTAATCCTCACTGATGATATTTTTCCATTGATTTTCAGAGAGAGTGGAAGGGAGTAAGGGAAGAAAGAGAGGAGAGAGAAACATCGATGTAAGAGAGACACATTGATTGGTTGCCTCCTGCAGGTGCCCCAACAAGATAGGGGATCGATCCTGCAACCCAGGTATGTGCCCTTAACTGGGAATCAAACCCGTGACCCTGTGAGGTGGATGGGGGTGACACTCCAATTACTGAACCATGCCAGCCAGGGCTATTATTAGTATTTTTAATCCTCAGCAGAGAATGGATTTATTGATTTTCGAGGGGGAGAGAAAGAGAGAGAGAGAGAGAGAGAGAGAGAGAGAGAGAGAGAGAGAGAGAGATATGAGTTGCCTCTCATATGCATCTGGAATCAGCAAACTAGGTATGTACCCTGACCTGGAATGAAACCCTCAACTTTTTGGTGTTCAGGATAATGCTCCAACCAACTGAGCCACCTGGCAAGGGCTATTATTTTAAACAAACTGTTATCTTTTAGATGAATTAAGAATAAGAAAAAATAAAAGTTTTTATTTTACCTTCACTTACTGCTTCTCTAAAGCTATTTTTTAATTTATGTAGATCCAAGTGCCTGATCTATATAATTTTTCTTTTTCTCTGAAGAACTTCTTTTAACATTTCTTCCAAGGCAAATCTACTCAAAATTAATTCCCTTAATGTTTTTCTGAGAAAGTTTTGTTGTTTATTTATTTATTTATTTATTTTATCCTTCACTTTTGAAGGATAATCTCACAGGATACAGAATTCTAGATTGATGGAACTTTTTTTCCTGAACACTTGAAATATTTTACTCTAATCTCTTCTTGTTCACATGGTTTCTGAGAAGTTGGATATAATTCTTTGTTTCTTTATAAAGAATATCCCCCCCCCCTCAGCTTCTTTTAAGAGTTTGTTCTTTATACTTGATTTCCTACAGTTTAAATATGCTATGCCTAGATGTAGTTTCTATGGCATTCAGCCTGGTTGCTATTCTATGAGTTTCCTGAATCTGTGGTTTGGTGTTTGACATCAATGTGGGAAAATTATCAGTCGTTATTACTTCAAATGTTTCTCTGTTCCTTTCTCTCTTCTCCTTCTGGTATTCCCATTACATACATGTCATGCCTTTTGTAGCTGTCCCATAGGTTTTGGATATTCTCTCTCTCTTTTTTTTAGTCTTTTTTTCCCCTTTGGTTTTCTGTTTTAAAAGTTTCTGTTGATTTATCCTCAAGCTCAGAGATTCTTTTCTCAGTTGTGTCCAATCTACTAATGAGCCCATTAAAAGCATCATTCATTTCTGTTACTGCTTTCTTTTTTAAAAATTCTTTCTTAGAATTTCTATCTTTCTGCTTACATGCTAATCTACTTTACTAATAGAGCCCTTAGAATATTAACTATAGTTGTTCTAAATTCCCAGTCTGATAACTATAATATCACTGCTACATCTGAGTCTGGTTCTGATGCTTGCTTCATCTCTTCAAACTTTGTTCTTTGCCTTTTAGTATGCCTTGTAATTTTTTCTTGTTAGCTGTACATGACACCCTGAGTGAAAGGAACTGCAATACACAGGTCTTTAGTAATGTGGTGGTGAGTGGTGAGGAGTGGGGCAGGGGAAGCCTTCTATGATTAGGGCTCAGTCTTACAGAGAGCCTGTGCCCCTGGACTGTGAACTTCACAAGTGCCTCTCAGTCCGCCACTCCCATGCCTTAGGTGGGACAGGATGTTTAGAGTGGCTAGAGTTGAGTATTTTCTTTCTCCCATGAGGAAGGTTAGAGTGGGCTGGAGTGGGCTATTTCCGTTTTCCACAAGTACTTATCTTCCCTCATTGATTGGTCTCCGATAAGACCCCAGTAAGTTAGACTCCGGTAAATAGTTTCCCCTAAGGGCAGGCCTTGTAAGGAAAAACAGAGTGCCCTGGCACATTTCAAAATGATTCTTTTTCGATATAAACAAACAAACAAAATAGATACAGAAATAAACTCATAAATACAGAGAACAAACTGATGGCTGCCAGATGGGAGGGGGTGGAGGCTGGGTGAAAAAAGGGAAGGAAGTAAGAAGCACAAATTGGTAGTTACAAAATAGTCATGGGGATGGGGGATCACCTCTTAAATCATATAAATGTCTAACCACTATGCTGTACACCTGAGACTAATGTAAAATAATATTAAATATCAACTGTAATTAAAAAATAAAAAATTAAAAAAGTTTTATTTTCCCCCTTCCTCTGCCAAAAGCATGAGGGATTTTTTTCTGATATCACTGTAAGAACTTGGTTGAGATCCTGGAGGTAAAACTGACAGAAGTGTGGGCACCTCCCTGAGTTTTGAACTCTCAGACTTGTCTGTCCTGAGCCTCCAGCAGCTGGTCAGTTACAGTTTGGGCTTTCCTACTTTGGTACTGGTTTCCGCAGAGGTTTCTGCTGGTATTTCTGCTTCAGTAAGTTGTGATTTTCTCTGTTTGCTTGTTTGCCTCTCCAATTTGGGGGGCAGTAGTTTGCCTTGTGACTTCGCTTCTCTTAAGATCTAAGATTTGCTGAATTTTCAGTTTGTTCAGGTTTTTGCTGGTTGTCAGAATGAAGTAATGACTTCCAAGCTCTTTCTGTCCCAGGTCAGAAACCAGAAGTCATTGATACCCTTTCCATTCTTGGTTTGCACAAAGATCTAGTTCATGGTCTCTTTTGACCCTTGTCGTGGCAACTAAGCAAAGATCTGTCATTTCTGTCATAATATTAGATAGCAGTTGAAATGAAAGTATCACATGCCCACAGTCCATGGAACTCACCAGATCACTGATCTGTTTGCCTGGAGGAAATGATCTTAGATCAGTGGTAGTTTGCAATGGAGAGAGATTTTGCCTTTCAGGGAGCATTTGGAAATGTCACATTTTTGGTGTCACAACTGGAAAAGCTGCTACAGGCATCTAGTAGATAGAGGATCCTAATAACCATCTTACACTGTATAGAACAGTCTCTCCCCAAATCCTCCAGTGCATGCAACAATGACCTACCCAGTCTCAATGTCAATGGCAGAGGTTGAGAAACCCTATTCTATATTAACCCAGAAGTTCTCTTTCCCTACTCCCACCCCAACCGCATCTTCAATACAACCAGCACTGAACCAACTTGATGTCTTGAATGCTATTTTGTAATCTTAAAATTCAACTTTTCTCTTGATTATTTGTTGATCTTGTCACCATTATTAGGCTGCTGGTCAAGATTCAGCCAGCATTTTACTGAGTATCCATGGCTCACCAGGCAGCATGCTCATTCCTTTATCTTATTATCTTGCTTCATTTATTTCCATTAAATATTAATTGAGCTCTTAATAGGTACCAGGTACACTACTTCAATATGAGGGGAGAATTGCTATCCCTGTTATTATAGGTGAGGAAGCTGAAGCTCAGAGAGTTAAGCAATGTATCCTAGGTCACACAGCTTGGAACTGGTTTGTTAGTCAGATACATGTGCTGAGAGAAGCCACCATAGCCTTTCTTCTCCTGGAATTCGTGGGTGCCCAGATACTCTGGTTAACCAAGGCTGCCAAAGTTGGAGAAACCCAGGCAGGGTTGAGGAGGTACACTTGGTCATGGCAAACAGAGGAATAGAACCCAATGTTCCAAGTCCCCACCCAGGTGCTCTGCAGGCCTCCCAGAGAGTATGAATGGGTTTTGATGGGGATAATAGTCTCTCTCCAAATACACTTACTGTTAGCCTTTCTTATTGAGCAATTCAGCTTTCAAATGCTCAGTTCATTAGACCAAAGGATGGGTGTTTTGTCTTCTTTTTCCCCCTGCCTTTTTCTTTTTTAGGAAAAGCAATTTGCTCCTTTCTGATTTAGAATGAGATCTGGCAAGTAAGTGCTTGTTCTCCCTCCTTCCCTTGTTCCCCCACTCCCTCCCCACCCTTCAGTTAAAAAAACGTTGTGAGGGTAGTGAGGGGGGGTGGGGATAAGAACACAGGATCCATGCTAAGCAAAACTATTTGCATAAGCTGTACACTTGGTTCTTAGAGCTGGGGCTGATCTAACCTATGACAAATTCCTCCGTCTCGGCTACCTGCCAGCTGCGTTTTCATCGGGGCTGGCAAGACAACTGAAGTCTACATTCTGTACTAATTAACGACCTTCAGGGAGAAGACCACCAATTGCAATGCCAGCACACTTCGCTTGTTAAAGGGGACAGGGGGCCTTGTTAGACAAGGCCCAGGCTTTTTTCTTTAGCGTGGGGGGCGGGTAAGCAGGCCAGGAGGAGTGAGGGGTGGGCTGGTATGGGGGGTGTACAGTAAACATTCTAGAAAGGCAAACTAAGTTGTAGTAACAGTTGGGAAGACATCTACACAGACCACAACCGCGCAGTGAGCCCTGGCTTCTGCAAGGTGACCCCGCTGCAAGTAGGAAAGGAGCCTGGGAGTGAGGGGCCCTCTTTTGGGAACGGGACTTCTGGTGACCCTGAGAGTGCAGGCAGAGCCCACGCTACAAAGGGCAGCCCTGTCTGAAAACATCAGGGCTGCCTTGCCCGTTGGTGCCCCCCAGCCACACCCACTGCGTAGTAGACAGTCATCAGCGTTGGGAGCATCATCTTCTGGTGCAAGGATCACAGATGCGGCTAGAAGCTACTCAGAGGAAAAACCTCTCCTCCTCCAGGATTCCACCAATATCATGATTCTTTACTGTTGGACAAGGGGGGACATAATAGGGGACATTCTTAAAGAACAGCTGAGTGAGGAGAACAATCATCTGTAACCTCACCATCTAACCCAGCTGCTCGTTTCATGCTGCGGGATGTTGCGCTGCCTTTGCGCACATTCTGTGAACTCCTGGAGCCAACCTTCTTCACCTGGATGGAGAAGGCCTCCAGCCACAACACACTAGGACCTGAGGGAACCCTAAGAGATCATTTCACTGACCCTCCTGGATGCAAGAATTACCTTTTAGAAACTAACCCTCGTTGGGTGATGACACAGTCAGTTTTTAAGGAATGAAAGGGATCCCCCAGGTTCTGCCTTACCCACTCATATGGAAGAGTCTCTTTGTGGGGAGGATATAGGCCATATGCTCCTGGCTGGTGCTCCTCCCAGGAGCTCCCTGCCCCCTGCCAGCAGAGCCTCTCCTCGAGGAAAACCTAAACCTTCTTTTTCAGCTCACCCCCTCAGCGCTCCAATCTCCAAAGGCTTTGACATGGAGCTAGTTCCGTTCTTTGAGGCACATCCATATGAACTGTGAGAGGTAAAAGAGGGGCCAATTGTCCTTTCCCTCAAGAAGAGCCTGGAGTAGAAAGATGGGGTGCCCTTCTGCTCACCCCTAGCCCCTGCAGGCTCTCGACACCCCCATATCACCAGCCCATGCTTCATTAAGGGAGCACAATGTGTCCCCATGGTCGCCTGCCAGCCGGGATGTCCTGTGTGACAGCAGATGCAAAGAGAATGAACAGGCGGCTGAAAGAGCTGGGGACAAAAAGAGCACATTGTCCAGAGCTCTGAAAAGGCTGCCTGAGAGGGGACATATGCATCTGAAAAAATACCCCAGTGGGTCTCCCCCCTGCTGGCCTCAGCCCCCCTCACCCAAACCTTCAACTGATATTGCACAATGGTGTCCCCAGGCCAGGCAGGGCTAGGCCAGCTCCAGGCTAAGAGCAGGCATGGGCTGGAGGATGACTGTGGAGGTAAGGTCTCAGAAGCAGAGGTTCCCTCTGGGAAATTCTCACCTGTGTTCCCTGTCTGTCGTGGAACCATAGGAGACTAGAGCTGAGAGAGTCTGTAGAAGTCACCTGGAATGTCCCCTCACATTATAGATAAAAAGGATTGAGGCCTGGAAGACATGAGGTGCTACCGCTGGACAGCTGAGGCAGATGCTGCCAGGGCATCCAGGTCTCCAACCTCCTGGTCTGGCACGCTTTGGTACCCACAGATATCCATTCAGAGGATGACGATGGAATTTTTAAAGGGTCGATATTCTCGCTGAACCTCCCCTCGGCTGCTCTGCCAGGGTATGGAGCCAAAACTTGGGAAGTGATTGTGTCATACCCATAAGAATCCCAGGGGCCCCAAGAAAAGGGAGAAGGAGTGAAGTTCGCTCAGAAACAAGCTGCTATTTTGTGAGGGATGACTGCACGATTTTGCAAAGGAAAAGTTCATGGTTTTACAAGTCAAATGTAAGCGTCCACGTACTCAGTTCTGTTTTGTGAACCTGGGCAATCCATGGTACCTCCATAAGCTGCAGCTTCAACCTTAGCAGCAGGGCTGATGCCTATGGCAATGGCAATACCCTCTTCATGCCGATTCTGGTGCTAACACTGTGTTAGCAGTATCCGCCCTGACTTCCCTGAGGGTCACTTGAAGATCGAACGCAATACCATGAGTTCTTTGTGGAGGAGAGAGCACCGTACAGGTTAGAATATTACTTTACCACAAGAAAGCTTGGCAAGGCTGCCTCGGCCCAGGACCATATTCCTTTGTAGAATATTTTCTAACAGCAATTGCTTCTGAATTTGGGCATTTTGCAGGAGGGGAAGAGAACTTGATGGGAGTCAAGGTTCTTTTTAAAATCAATTGCAAATTAGATAATGCCTTATTTTAACCATGACAGGCAAAGCAAACTCTCCTAGTCAAGGGAAGCGGCTACAGGATCACTTGCCCTTCAGTGTCTCCAGTGAATTTTCTGATGTGAAAAAGTTCCCCCTCCACCTGGGGCCACTTCCTCTTTCCTCCTCAGCCCCTCCCAAGGTGGACTTAAGTGGACCCCACAGACTCAGACTGCATCCCCCGGAGAAATGAGCTCACCGGCTGTATGCTAGCAGATGTGGGGAAGTCTGTGTGGTCTCTCACAACAGCTGGTCAGAATTCTTTCCCTGAAAGTTTCCATTCTGTATATGGGGAGGTGGGCAGGGGGAAGGGCAAGCCGGCAGGCAAGGAAAGAATGTCAGCTCTCCACCCTGTTTTGGAACTGTTTTTGCTTCTTTGAGATTGCAATGTTTCAGAGACATTGTGTATGCTGGAAGGTGTCATACATGAGTTTGTTTTGTTCCAGATGTATGACACCAGGATCTCCGACTCGGATTATACACATTATGTTGCCATGCCAACACACACACACACACACACACACACACACACACACACACAGCACCCACACACACGCATGCACTGGTATTCCAAATTGTTCGGCACTGGGGAGGAAACAGGGGGCCTAGGAGAAATCATTTTTTTTCCTCTAGAAAGAATTTCCCATTGTGAAGTCAAGTAACATATTACCGAATCAATTAGAGGCCTGGTAAATGTCACACGGCCCAGAACCCAGAAGAAGGAGCGTTCCCTTAGGAAGGGGCTGGTCAAAAGAGGTTTTGTGGCGAAGGTGTGACTTAATTGGCTGGGAAAGAGAATGTAACTTGGGCAGAAGGCAAAGGCTCGGGCACTGTACACAGGGTGAAAGGGTGCGCAAGTGTGTGGAGGTGGGATGAGCTGGTTCCTCTTACCCCCCATGCGGCCTACATATGTCCAGCAGTCTACTTAAAGACTCCTGGAGCTGAGAAGGCCAGTGGAGAGCCAGGTGGTCTATCCCCATCTCCAAACAGAATCATGATCAAATCAGCCTCTCTTGTTTGTAAACTTTACCCAAGAAAAAAATTCCAGAATCTCTGGTAAGTTGTTCTGGAGTTTTATGACTGTAATTGTCGACAAATCTTTCCTCATATTTGCTTTTAATCCCTTTGGCAGCCTTGTGTTCACAACCTGAAAACAAGTCTTAAACATATAGAACGCATGGCCCCAAAGGCATACTCGAGGCTAAAAGGGCCTCGCTTGACACTGCTGGACACCTGCAGTGTACCAGGCTAGACGTCAGACCCCAGGCATTCCGAGGTAAGCTAGGATTTGCTTTCAATATGCTTACAGGGAAGTAGAAAGTCTATAATACAGTGCAGGCAAAAAGACTTCACAAGAAAGTTACTAACTCTGTTTTGAGGTTGGAGGACAATAAGGGCAGCTTTGCAGAGGAGGTTATAGTTGTGCTGGACTTTGAAGGATGAATAAGGGTTTGCCAAGGGAGGAACCAGCATCTCAGGCACAGGGATCAAAAGGTGTGAATGCATAAGGGGTGAATGAGCATCCCCTCTTCCTTCCTCCAGGATCTTACTCTCAAAGTGAATTTGCATCTGTTAAAAGAATAAATAATAAATGAGTGAGTGCATAAATAGCCTAGCACTTCACAGAATTGTCCATGGGATTTGAAAACCTTGTAAGTACAAGATATCCAAAGGGCCTTTTATTAATTGGTTGGCACTGTGAACCCTGAGGACTAAGGGCTCCTGGTGACTAACGGGGCTAAAAAATAACAACAAAAAACAGAGCTTAACAGCCATTTCTGCACAGGGGCCTCTCACCCAAACTACACTCCTAGGAGAGGCCTCTATGCTAACCTACCTGCTTGCGCAAGAGTGCCTGACTGCACGGTTTCTGCCATCGGAGCCAGCCCTTATAAAGGAGTTCCTGGAGTCCTATTTCAACCAATAGGACTGAGGCTTTCCACAGCCAGGCTGTAGTACCCTTGAGCTGTTTGCACGAAATAAAGTTTCCTTCTTCACCACAGCCCAAACTGAGGATTCCCATTGACGCCTGAATTAAATTGGCACAACGACCATCAGCTGACAGTGCCCATGGCAATGTCTGAGATTGAGGATGAATGTGAATGTTTCTAGCAGAGTGCCCAGCGTACGGAGGGCACTTGATCACGCACTTCTTCAGGGACCGGCCTGAGGAAGGATGCCAGTGTGAGGTTATGAAAGCTTCAGCTAATCCACAGGAGCTGAAATAACAATAGGAGGGAGAATGGAGTTGGTGTGATAAAGGGAGGCATATTTGTCTACTGTGTGGCTCTTCCTCTGTTCTCAAGTGTTTCTGTTCCAAGTCCATTTTCCCTTCCTCATTGGGCTGGAAGAGCAATGCAATACAGTGACAGTAATGCAATAGCAATAGTAACACTGGAAACCTACCATCAACCAGACCCTGCTCTAAGCACTTCCTATGATTAACTCACTTAGTCCTTATGATTCTGTGAGCTAAGTGCGATTGTTAGCCTCCTTTTATGAAAACAAGAACAACAAAAAACCCACACACAAAAACTGAGAAGTAAAATTAAACAATTGGCCCAGGGCCACATAGTTGGTGATTATAGAGCTGGAGTTGAGCCTGGGTGGAGGGCTCCCAGAGCCTGGGATCTTGATCAGGACCCTCGTGGTCTTCTCCCAGTGATATAGTGTAAACCAGACCCTTTCCCTACCCCTCAGTGCCCATCTACTGAGCTTCAGTAATAAGAATCTTTGTAATTATTATTATAACTGTCTTTCAGAGGTTCTTTTCTACCCTTCCATCTTTACTTTTTCCTGATCTCAGTATAGCATGGACGGGAGCGGGGGGGAGTGTGGTGGCGAGGGAGAAGCATATAGCTGGCAGAGAAAATATGACATCCAAAGGAGGATGGGGTAGTACCCTATACTGTCTGTGATTTGAAAGGAGTTCTGGGCACCCCATGTCCTATATAGTCTTTTTCTCTTACAGGGGAGATTATAAACTCCCCTTTGACCCTCCACCTCTTCAAACTCTAAAAGAAAGATATCTCATTATGTTAGATGAGAAACTCAGGCAAGGGACAAAAGTTCATGGACCACTCATCAGACTCTGAGAACATGAGGACACAACAGTTCAGGAACTTCTACTTTATAATCTGATCAACAGCCACACAGCTCATGGCACAAGCCCAAGACCAGACCAGAAAGATGGCAGCCACATGGCATGGAGGTCTCCATTTCCCTTTTGCACTGGGACAGACTTCAACAACCCACCCCGCACTGTTTCCCACTGTTATGATGCTGCCTCAGAAGACTTCTTAGAGTGGTGCTTCGTGCAGTCACTGCATCCTAATTTGATTTGACCCATGGGATAAAACCTCTTTGAACTCCCTGGACCAGTCATTAGCTGTTTGAAGACCTTATTGGGATCTTGAATTCCTTCCTAGATCTATAATCAACGTACTCTCTCCAGGGGCTGGATATTTTCTCATTGCAAGGCTGTTGGGCTAACTAGTGTTTCTTCCCTCTGTTACAGGACCAGGGCAGGAGGAGTAACCATCTAAGCAGTGGCCTTCCATTAGGTTCAATAAACAAACTTTTATTCTGTGCCAGACCCTATTAAACATAAGATCCAACTATCCCCCAAGCTGCTGCTTAGGATTGTGCAGGGTGGATTTGGACTGCGATGTGAACAGCAGCCCAGAGGGCTGAGCGTAGCACATCCTGTACGACTGTCTGCTGAGGCCTTCATCCCTCCCTCAAGCAGCTCACAGTCTAGTTGGGAAAATGATATCTAAACAAGCATAATTCATTCTCATCAGCACTGTCACTGAGGCACGTCCAGTAGCTCTGGAGGAAGTTAATAGCTCTCTACTTGGGAGCTGGGGACGTCATCACAGTACAAGAGCCCTTCAAGTTAGGCATTGAGCAATGAAGAGGCATTTCCCAAGCAGAGCAGGAAAGAAAGAGCATTCTGGGCAGAGGGGCCACAATGTGGGAAGGTAAGTGTGTGCAGGGAGGGGAGGAGGCAGGGCTGGTGGAAGTCGCCTGGGTGCCTGCAGTCAGGTCAACCCCCTCCTGAGAATCCTCTTGTCTGCCACTGGGGCTGTCTGGGAAGGAGAGGTCCTCAGAGACAAGCATGTCTAATGCAGAGAGGAGATGGAGAGATTTATTTTTTAAAGGCAACCCCCCTAAGCCTCAGCCCCACAGTACATCAGTGTGTAGAAGTGAGAGCCACAATTCATAGCCTGTTTGCACGGGCCAGAAAAGGGAGGCTTTCTGGGAGTGAGGTGAGAGCTAGGCTGTTCCCAAAGTCTCCAGTCTCTGTTTGTGCAGACAGCATGGAATCCTTTCAAGCCATGATGGTGTGGCATCCGCTGCTGGCCTCCAGGAAAATCCATGGCATGGCGAGGAATGGCCAGCTTCGTCTGCCAGAGGAGGGGCAGGCATTCTGGGGCTCTTGCCCACTGTGTGGTCAATCCACTCAAGAGACTATAGAGGCTCAAGACCTTTTAGCTCAACCTCAAGCTGAATGTAAAGACAATCCCCAGAGTAAAGAGAGGGAAGGGAGAGAGGATTCTTAGGGACCACCCCTTTCTCAAGAAAAACACTCCAAGGACAAAGATATCCATCCCTAAGCTGGGGAAACCCCCAGGCACTAGACCACAGAAGAAGGTGTTCAACATCTCTGGCTCAAGCTTTCCTTTCTCCTGCAGCTCGAGGAAAAGTGTAGCAAGGACCAGTTACCTCAAGCCACACGGTAAATACCAGCTTCCCATCTGAGCCAACAGTCACATCAAACCAGATTTGGGGTGCATATCATCACTCCAAAAGCTTCAGATGTTGCTCTGGCCTGTGAGTAGAATCCAAAGTCCTCACCGTGTCTTATTTAGATCCATCACTACCCCCTCCATCTTACTGCAGTTCACCTGCCACACTATTGCCCTCTTTTGCTCCTGGAGAGCTACTCACCATTCCCCGAGCGCCCTGTGCCCCAGTGCTGGGCCTCCTGCTGGCAAAGCCCTCCTCCTCCTTCTTGTCTATTGAAAATTCGGCTTCCGCCAGAGCTCACTCACATATGCCCTTTCTAGTGATAGCTCAGTAAGCCATGATCCCCTCTTGTTCTTTCACGTGACTGCACTGTTTATATCTTATCTATAATAATAAAAGCATAATATGCTAATTAGACCAGACGACCTTCCGGATGAAGCCGGGGCTGCGAGGGAAGCCCAGGTCCCAGGTGCCAGAGGGAAGCTGGTGCCGGCAGCCGGGGGGAAGGAAGGCCTCCTCTTGCATGAATTTCATGCACCAGGCCTCTAGTTATTTTAATAAATTAAAAAAGTTTTCAATTACAGTTGACATACAATATTATATTAGTTTCAGGTGTACAACATAGTGAGTAGACATTTATATAATTTAAGGAGTGATCCCCCCAATAAGTCTAGTACCCACCTGGCACAATACATAGTTATGACAATATTACTGACTATATTCCCTATGCTGTACTTTACATCAACATGACTTTTATAACTGGCAATTTATATAATCCCTTCACCCTTTTCACCCAGTCCCCCAACTGACCTCCCATCTGGCAACCATCAATTTGTTCTCTGTATCTATGAGTTTGTTTCTGTTTTGTTTCTAACATAAAATTCAATTTATAAAATAAAGTTATGGGTATTTTTCATCAGATTTTGAACTTCTTAAGGACAGGAACTGATCTCCCACAGTGCCTTGTATAAGGGTCTCACAGTCGGTTATCATGTGCCCGCTGGAAGAGAAGGACGGGAGGAGGGAGAAATGAACTTGTGCATTTTTCTGAATACTACTCTGTTAATGAGGTGATTTCTTATTCTTGAAGGCAGACCTCACAAACACTGCCTTCTTGTGTGGATATCATAAAATTCCATCTGAAAGAGAAATCCTGTCAGCCAGATGCTTTCACAGAGGTATTTACGTGTGAGGTGGCATTCTATATTTGAATACATGAAGAATGTCAGATACTTGTAATAAAATAAATTTCTCCAGCACCTAGGCAGTGTCAGGTATTACACTGTAAAGGGACTCAAACATGGAGCAGAAGTGGGCTCTATCTTCAAGAAGCTAAAAGTCTATCTATACAAAATGAGAAGACATGAGTGAGAGCATCAAATGCAAGGTCAAAACCCTCCGGTGTGGTAAGAGATGCGAAGAGGGAGGATTCAGCCCGGTTTGTGGAGATGTGAAAGCAGTGTCTTTCTGCCTTGAAGGTCTGGGGAGGAATCGTAAATCTGTTTGTTTATTGCCAAAGAATGCTCGCCTTGGAAACTAGAGAGTGCCTCAGACTCAGCCCCAGTGATAAAGTGTCTCTAAACTGGGTCAGGGACAAAAGCAAAGGGGACAACACCATAAATAAGGAACTTATGGGGCAGAAGGTGTCAGCTCAGGCATTTAGAGGCTCTCTGCCAGGAAGAGGGAACTAGAAATGTAATTATTTGGAAGACTTCAAAACCAGTAAATCAATTAGTTGTTTAGTACAGCACTTCTCGCTCTTTTGTAGCCTATTACAATTACTTCCGAACTGATTTCTCCAGCTTCCATCTCTCCCTGCCTTATCTGTCCTCTGCAGTACTGCAAGGTGCATCTTCCTGGGATGTGGCTTTGATCACATGACTCCCCTTCTTACAACTTTTATTTGTTCCAAAGAAAAAGAATAAAAGTAACATTTCAATGAGCATTCAAAGCCATTTTAGCTGCAGTCTGTTTTAACAAGCCCTGATTCTGAGGCCTGAAAGGTTAGTGAATTGTTCCCATATGGCTTATGTCTTCCACCAAGGAAGTATATTTTCCCCTGACAAGAGCCTTCCTAATACTATCTTGTAGTCCTCGGCTCAGAGTCTATCACATAGCAGGTGTTCTAGAAATCGTGGAGAGGTGACCTGTATCCTCTGAGAAAAGGCTGCTTGACACGAGGAGTGCTGGGTGTGCTGGGGAAGACAGCGGGACTAGACATTACCCAGAATTTGTTTAGAGAGTCTCTCAGAGGAGACAAAATTACCACAGGCGGCAAATGAGAATGATAGAGCTGCTCTTCAGGGTGCAGCTCCCAGAACCGGCACCAGCACAGACAAGGGGAAGAGGCCCGGCGTGGTTGAATTATATGTCTTTATATGTCCATATAATGTCCTCAATATGGCTGAACTCTTCCTTCATGGTGCTTGGGTTATTTCTTTCCTGTCCAGGAGTAAGTGGCCAGCAAACCAGAGGATGATAACAATGATGATGAAGATGATGACAACAAGAACAACAAATGTATTACTACTTAAGACAATAATAACTAACATTTATTAAGGTTCCAGTATGTGTCATGTACTCTTCTTAGCATTTTATATATGAACTTATTTAACCTCATAACAACCCAATGATAGATATCAGAGAGAGATTAAAGTTGAGGAAATCAATTCGGAAGTTATTGCAATGTGATAGAAAACCCACTGAGATAGCTATTCATCAGTTTTACAGAGGTGGAAACCGAGGCACAGAGAAGTTAGGAAAGATTCTACAGATTGGAAGTGACAGAGTCAGGTCTGAATTTCTCTGTGCACTGAGGGAGTTGGGAAGGAGCAGCTAGGCCCCTTGGCCCCTTGGTGTGATCTGCAAAGTGCAGAATGCGATTTTAGTCCAAACAGGGAAATTCTTTTTCTTTCTTTCTTTTTTTTTTTTTACAGTGAAAGCAAAACTTTTAATGATGGTTTTGCAAGGTCAAGTGTCTAGTATGCAGGCATACCTGGGGCAGTTACAGCAAGCAATTTATCCCTAGTGAGCTAGTCCCTCCCCTGGTTCCTCATTGGCTGAGTATTATGGGTAGGCTCCGCCCCCTCCCCCCATCACCTAAATTTCCTATTGGGTTATTTAAAAAGTAGGCTGTGGGCTTTTTAGTTGTCTCCACCTCCCTTTGTCTCTTTTGTGGTGGGAAGGTCTTCCTGAGGTGTGTGCTTTCTGACACATACTATATACCGGTAGTCTTTTTTTAAAATTTAAATTCTTTATTGTTTAAAGTATTAGTAAGTCTCCTTTTTCCCCCCATTGACCTCTCCCCGGCCACCCGCCACCCCCCCCCCCCCACCCCGTACCAGCACATGCCCTCCCCGCCTCCCCTGTCCCGCCTGTCTGTCCATTGGTTATGCTCATATGCATGCATATAAATCCTTTGGTTGATGTCTTACCCCCCAACCCCCTCCCCCCCAGCCTTCCCTCATAGGTTGGACAGTCTGTTCAATGCTTCTATGACTCTGGTTCTATTTTGGTGCTTCAGTTTATGTTGTTCATTATATTCCACAAATGAGTGAGATCATGTGATATTTATCTTTCTCTGACTGGCTTATTTCGCTTAGCATAACGCCCTCCAGTTCCATCCATGCTGTTGCAAATGGTAAGAAAACAGGGAAATTCTTGGTGTCTTCAGCAACATCCTTCCAGATGGCTGCCGTTCCTTGTTAAGCTTTTCGTCAGCTTTTTGGCTCAGTAATTGGCTTGCTTTCTCACCTGCATGGGAGAGCTTCTTCCTCTTTATCAATTTGCTTTAACATGCTTCCGTCATCCTCCTTCCCCTACAGAAGTCCCAGATGCCTCTCAGAGCGGTACACGGGTGTCCCATTACCCTCTGCTCCCTCGCTCCTGGCTTGGATGGGCTCTCCTCCACCTTAGAACATTCTTTTCTTTTCCTCTTTTTCCTCATCACATAAGGAACGGAACAACTGAGTTTACACCTATTTTTAGAGATAGATTTTTAAAACAGGAGCACAGAGAATTGCAGTTCAGTGTGATCCCATAGGGACAGTGCTCTGGGGGACTCAAAACAACTAAGTTTTATGCCATCTCTGACTTACTGTGTGACCTTGGAGCCAGCCACTTGCCCTCTCTGTGTCTCAGTCCCCCGGGGTGGGATCATAATATCTACCATCAAGCAGTGCTCCGAGCATGAATGAATTATTATCCCAAACACCCTTTGAGCTTCTGGGACAAAGGTGCTATGTTAATACACAGTATCCCTCTTCTTCTTCTTCTCATTAGTATTATTCAAACCCAGATGGCATTATTATTGTTGTTGATTGACAGCCCCGCATAGCCCCATTCACGGGTGTCAGAGAGCCAGGCGGTAGTTAACACAAGCAAAAACCATGTTTAAAACAAAGCCCAAGGAACACTCCAATAGTGTGTGCCTTGGGCTGCTATTAAAGCCAGAGCAGCTGCGGTGGCAACACGGAGGGACAGGGCAAGGAAATGCATCCCGGAGCACAAAGAGGGGAAAGTGGGTCTTGACACTGATCATATAATCGTGCTGGGCTTTTATAGACACTGGGAGGCCTCAAACAGAATAAATGCTTGAACTTTATCCACGGTTTACAGGCAGGGGCTGTAAAGGTCTTTGTTGCTGTTGCTGCCATATTAATGACCCAGCTTGGGGCGCTGCAGCCGCCGCCGCCGCCGGCCGCCGCCGCCGGCCGCTTCTTCCAAAGAAAACAAATCAAAGTGAGTAACTCGATGTCCGGCAATGAGTTTTCCATTATATAAAAATAAGTATAAATCTCTCCCAGTCGGGCAGCCCCACTGCGACGTCGGAGGCTGGTGAAGGGGTCAAGGTGGCTAGACACTTTGAACCCCTGAACTAGTGCATCAAAAAGAGGCTCCTTCTCCATGTTAATTGCAAAATAAACAGATGAAAATAAACCGTGGAGCTCTGGCTCTGTGGACAGTGTTTGCACCAAAGCAGAGAGGATGGGAGGCTGCTGGCAGGGGATGGTTTCCCTTGATCTGGTTCTCCCTTACCTTTCCTACTCTGCCTAGGCCGATAAAAACCCCTGAGTAACGGACCCTCCACCAGCAGGGACATTAGTCTTCAGCTCCGGGCCATGCCTTGCCACATTCGAGAAGCCTTAATCAAAGTGGTATCTTGCACAGATGCAATTTAGTGCCTTGGAGGCTTTAAAAAATGGTGTCCATTCATACTCTGATTGTCTTAACAGAATGTGAGAGTCCTTGGTAAGCGTTAGGAAGCTGAAACGCGGAGGCACATGCCTTGGTGGGGGAATTGGACAAATGGCTGCACAATAGCCTGAGCTCCCGGGACATGGCAATATGGATGACTCTGGGTAGTTGGGCTGGGAAGTGGTGAGCATGTGAAATAAGGCGGGTGAGCGTGAAGGAAGAAAGTGGGACACTGGAGTGAGAGAGGGAGAGCTTGTCCCTGGAGGGGTTGGGGGGGTGATGGTTTGGGGATGTAGTGAAGGGAATGACAGGGACAGTTAGTGTCAAGGGAAAGACATTAGACATCTGGAGGGGCAGGAGATGGGGCCCTGGAGCGGGAGGAGGTGATTCCTCCTGAGTGGTGCTGATTATAGGGTCTGCAATCCCCATCCCATCCCATCCCCATTCTTCCTCCAGATGCAGCAGAAAGAATCCAGCATTCTGCTTGGATGTGGTGCTTTTCCTTCCCTAAAATAGCAGATACCCACCCAGCAAAAGTAAGTGTGTTTCTTTTATCCAAACACTTTGTTTCCTTTTCTATATTTTATCATCCTTCTCTTCATCCCCAGACCTCTTTCCTTACCTGGGTCCTTTCTGACTCTCTTTTCTTTGCTACCAGTGACCATTGATCAGTTCATTCATTCATTCATTCAGTCAACATTGTGGAACACCTTCTACAGTGACTTTCCAGAAACCATACAAAGCATTCTAGATGCTACTAAGGTAGGGTCTCTGTCCTGAAGCAGTTCTCTTCCCAGCGTCTGAGACCAACTGGTGCTGAGCTAAGTACCAATACAGAAATAATCACAGAGCCCGGGCCGCTTCGGGTCAGGGTGGGTGAGAGATTGTGGTACGTGTGTCTGGGTGGTGATAGTAAGGAAGGATTCAAGGAGAGAGTGGTTGAGCTGACACATGAAAACCATATGGGAGTTAGATGGAGAAGAAGGGGGAAGGTTCTGGCATAAAGAGGAAACAGCATGTTCAAAGAATGGAAGTTGGATTGATGAAAGAGAAAAGACAGAGCCAGAACAACAGCAAAGCAGGTTAAGGAGCCAGGCTCTGGGAATGACAGGCTGCCTGGAGAGGCGGGAGCAGAGAATGCGAGAGAGGTGAGGCTGGTAGGTGGGCAGGGGCCAGATCACAAAAGGCCTGATATACCACAAAGAGGAGTTCAGACTTGATATTGAAGTTAACAGGAATCTACTGAAATGTTTGACATGTGGGGTGGGTCAGGGACAAGATCAGATTAAAGAGAGATCACGATGGTTGTGAGATAAATAGACTGGAGGGCAGGGGTGTGAGTAGAGAGACCAGTTAGTTAGAAAGTTGTCATCTCCAGGGCAAGAGACAACCTGGCCCAAGCTAAGCAGGACATGGGCAAAGAATACAGATTATGTAAAAAGGTGAGTCATCTAAAGAGCAAGGCATGGGAAAAGCAAGGAGAGGATGCCTCCCAGAATTCTAGCAAGTCTAATAAATCCCTCCTCCTGTTCACTCCTTCATAGCTCCTCCCCTGGAAGGGCCCTTCAAACTCCTCTCATTCAAACTCTCTCTCCTTGCGTCTCTGGTTTTGTTCAAGTCTCCTCTTCATACCTTCCTTTCACATACACACAGCACCATGGCTCCTAACAACTGCTCTTCTCCAATATCCTAAAGATCCTTCTCCTCCAAATCTCATTTTCACCTTCTTTATGCTTGCTTTTTTCCAATTCTATGCTTTTCCCAGCTTGCACCACAGTAGAGGATGAACTGGTTTCCAGCCTCTTGCCTTAAGGGCTGCTTGGGAGAGAGAATTGAAGGACTTTCTGGGAGGCAGGGTGAGGGAGATTTGGGTGAATTTAAGGCAGAAATAAAATTAAATTGGTCTGGTTTTCTTTCCTGAAATAACAGCCCATTGGTAATAGATTAAATGTGCCCCCTGGACATTTTCACATGCATACTCCTAAATTTGAGATTTTTTTTTTTATTAGAATGGGAGAGAATCTAATTTTCTTGGGCACTTTCATAGTTCAGGAAAGTTTGCCCTAAATTCAATGATTAGATGACCGATTGCATATGGTCTACGATAAATTGGCATGCCTTCATTTGGCACACACTTGATGTCTCCATGCTTGACACTCTGACCTGGATGAGAGGTGATGACTATGGTTCGGTTGTCAAAAGTAGCTATTGGCTTTTGGAAGTTACACAATTCTCCAACCAGCTGTATGTCCATACTCATGAAAAGGTCTTCTCCTGGCGGAGTGAAAATAGCATGGTCCTTTTGACCTAAAACAATGATACTGTCTCCTGGCTCCAGGCCGGGTTCTTGGTCTCCTTCACCACGGAATGTTATCTTTTGGCCACCTTTCATGCCTTTGTCAATATGAACTTCTAGAATCTTCTCTCAAACTATCTTCCTTCCATTGCACCTTTTACATCTACCTTTAGGATGGATTCATTCCTCGTGGCCCTGGCACTCCATGCACACAGACTGAACTGGCTGAACCATTCCAGGTCGGATCTGATGAATTCTCATTTGCATTCCAGTACCTCGGCACTCTACTGCTCCTTTCTTACACCTCTGCCTTTATATTTGTCACATACCATGTTCATTGGTTCTTTGGCAGAGCTAGTTTTCTTGTTGCACTACTATGTACACCTTCTAAGATTACTGATGAACAACATTTTTACCTCTCCTTTCTCTCTGCATCCTTCCTTCTCCCCCAAAAGATGTCCATCGGGGGAGCCAAAGCCACCACCTGCTCCACCTTCTTTAATTGCCTGTTTTCTTTTGTCATATAATACCTGTTTCTTTACATCAGAGATCATTTTGTAAGCTTAAGAAATCTGTTTAAACGTCTCTCCTTTATTTAGCTTCTTATCAGGGTGGTACTTCAAGGCCAGCTTCCTGTAAGCCTTTTTCAATGCTTCCTGGATTTGACCCCCAAAACATCATAGTAAGTGGTTTCTTTCACCATTTTGACAGGCAGTGAGCAGGCTAAGGCCTGTGTGGAGGAGCAGGAGAGAGCACATTGCTGTCGAGAAGATAATTCTTAAGAGAACAAGAGAGAAGCTGCCCTTCCCCCCGCTCCTTCCCAGCCACTGCAGGGAGTGGGAGCACGACTCCTGATTCAGACATTTCGGAAAGACAAGTGGAGAGAGACTTCAGAGGAAACATGAGGAGTCACTTTTGTGATTTCCATATTAACAAGTCCAAAGCAGCTTATTTATCACATGATAATGCTCTGCTTGGCAATTTCACATCCGTTACATTTCCTCTAATCTCACATCAACCTTTTGAGGTAATTATAGTTCCACTTTATAGATGAAGAAGCTGCTGGTTACCAAACTGGCCCAGGTCTGTGTGAGTCCTCAGCCTACAGCCTCCCCCACTCTGCCATGCACTCCCTCCATTGTCAAGCCAATTCTGTTTAAAAAATAAAAGTAAAACAATAATGAGCCACATTAGCCTAACATAAATGTAACCTTACACTTTTTCCTCTGTCTCCTAAAATGTTAGAAATGGATCTCATTCTCTGTATTTTGTTTGAAACAGAGAATTAAAAATGTTTCTTACAGAATTTTGATACTTTTCTCCAGATGAAATATTTGATGTCCTGAGAAGTTTTTTGGTTTATGTACTTGTTTGTTCCTGACAATAGCAGCAAATAAAATCTTTCACTAACCCCATCTTTCAGCCCTTTTCCAAGACAGCTTCTCTGAGAAGCTAATCTTGGAAGAAAATCGTTTACCTACTGTGTAATGGAGACCAGACAGGCTTGATGGGCAGTCACTGGAGATGTAAATAGACAAGGAAGTCCAAAGTGGGTGTGGAGGTGAGAGACAAGTTGGGTGCTGCTGTAACAAAAAAAATCCAAATATGAGAGTGGCTTTGGGACAGTAGAGGGCAGAAGCTGGAAGGACCTTGAGAAGATTACTAGTGAAAACTTGAAGCGTCTTAAAGGGACTGTCTGCAGAAGCCTGATGTCTTTGAGAAGGCTATCGGTCCAGGATTACAGAAAAGTGAGGAGAACGTTACTGGAAATTAGAGAGAAGAGGTTCCATTATGCAGTGACAGAAACTTTAGCAACACTCTTGCCTGCAATAATGTGGAAAATAGAAAATGCAATGGGTAATCTAGCTAAGGAGGTTCCCAGGCAGGGCTACAGGTCACCCTTGCTTATTTTTCTGCTTACATTAAAATGTAAAGGGAGAGGAATAAGCTCAAGAAAAAAAAAAGTTACATATGAAGGAGAGAGAATCTGCTGAGTTTGCAAATCCCCTGCTTCTCCAGATGGAAAGCAATGTTGCATTAAGAATGGCTTCTGGAGAAAAGTAAAATTTAGGAAATTAAGGAAAACATGGTGTAAAGATGAAACAGATTATGATTATAAAATTATTAGTAAGACTGTGGAAAGATTTAAAGCAATGTCTTAGAGAACTGTTCAGTCAAAACAAAAACAAAAAACCCAGGACTTTTACGAATCCTTGGCAGCTTCAGCAGAAGCCCAAGGCAGATGGTGATTTATCATAAAGAGATTTGTTGCCTGGCCAGAGTGGCTCAGCTGGTTGAGCGTTGTCATGTGTAATGAAAGGTTGCAGGTTCATTCCTGGTCAGGGTACATAGCGGATTGAGGATTTGATCCCCAGGTGTAGTATACAGATGGCAACTGATCAATGTTTTCTCTCTTACATCGATGTTTCTCTCTCTCACCCCTCCTCCCTCTAAGCATGTCCTTGGGTGAGGATTAAGAAAAAGAGAGAGATTTATAGATGTGGCTATTTTCTAATGGCACAAACCACAGTATGATTCATAGGAGGCTCTCAAAAGTTTTAAGAGAATGCCCTGGCCAGGTAGCTCAGTTGGTTAGAGCATCATCCCATACACCAAGCCTGTGGGTTTGATCCCCAGTCAGGGGACATAAAAGAAGCAACCAATGAATGCATAAGTGAGTGGAATAACAAACCAATGATTCTCTTCACTCTCTCTAAAAATCAATTAAAAAATTTTTTAAAGTATTTGAATTCCCAGACTTTATAGGCTGAAAATAGTCTGAAAAAATGAACCAGTCACAAATGGCAAATTCAGATTACCTTTTATGGAAAAGGAAGAATAATACAGAGAGTAGAACCCAGAGCCTCAGTGAATAATTCCCAGGGTTTGATCTCTAATCAAAGAACTGACCACATGTGGGCTGCCAAGTTTCAGGATTACTGTATGCTCCCTACTGTCCCCCTTTTAGAATGAGAGTGTCTATAGCAATTATCCTGTGCCTGTCCCCCCATTGCATGCTAAGTGTGTGTGTGTGGTGGGTGGGGGACTAAGGGGCACAGATAGGTTGTCTCTTTAATTCCCAGGTTTTCAGATAGAGATTAACGGTACTGAAGGAATCATGTCTATCACTTTATAGGATGGAGACCCAGCATGCCCTCCTGGCACTTAATAAACTCTGTTCCCTCTGCCTGGAATTGTCTTCCCTCACTTCCCTATATGGTTAATTTCTATTCACTTTCTACAATTCAGTTTAAAAATAATCTCCTCCATGACATCTCCCTAGTTGTCATCAGCTCAAGTTAGTGGCTATGTTTTCTGTTTTTCTATAGGACTTATCATGGCTCTTATCATCCTGAGCAAAACAATTTACATACTTGTTTGTCTCCCCCACTGGCCCATGATTTTATCAATGGTGGGGATTATGCTTATCCATACTCATTGCAAAATTAATACAGGTGCTCAACAAATATCTGATGATAAATAAATGTGAGGCTACAGATGGTATAAGAGTCTTGATGAGGAAAAGTTAAATCCTGAATGGTATACTCAACAACTGACGGCTGGAGAAGTTTGATAAGGTGACGTGGGGCTGGGGTCCTGTCCTGAAGGTCAGCCTGATTTGGTGTTTAGGAAAACTGAGAGGACTCAGGTTTCCTCCCACATCCCAAAGATGTGCACATTAGGTTAATTGGGTGTCTCCATTGTCCCAGTCTGTGTGAGTGTGGGTGTGTGAGTGCCCCTGCAATGGAAAAGTGTCCTGTCCAGTGTGGTCCCTGCCTTGCTCCCTGAGCTCCTGCCACCCGTGAACCTGAACTGGAATAAGTGGGTTGGAAAAGAATTCTCTTACTTTTTTTTTTATTCATCTTTCTTAAATGTATTATAGGTCACATTTATTTCCATGTTTAATATTAGAAAGTGTTTGGGGCCTTTATTTAGAAGTTTGGTGATGTTTTTGTGACCAGAATTATGCCACGGGAACTTGTCTCATGGCTATCAATCAGCCTAGGTAAAATTGGTTTCATTACTTGTGAGCTTGCTTAAAGCCACAGTTTCCAAGAACCTATCGACAATGTTAAGTGAAGACTTACTGTACTGAACAAGTAGTAAGAGAACATAGGAAAGAAATAGCTTCATTTGTGTATGTGGGGATGGGCACTGTGTTCCCCTAACTAAACTCTTTAGCATTTAGGAACCTGAATAGGGCACTAGGAATGGTGGAACTCTGAACATCAAATACCTGGGGACCACTTCAGACCTAAACTCTTCTGTTGGGAGAAACTAGCGTGGAGACCCGAGTTAAGCTCTGTGGGACCAGAGACTGGCTGTGCTTTCCTCTGACACTGCTGGAATGCAGTATGCACCAACAAAATTTTTTAATGGTTGATTGCTATTATCATATGGAAGGGAGAAGGTTAGGGGATATTTGGGAAGTTTCCCAATGTTGCCTAAAGCATAGGATTTAAGAAAAACAAATGGTGTGAGTTTATCGAGTGGGGGTGATATTGTAAGGCAGGTTTTGTTACCCCAGGATGGTGGTCTCCAAAGGCCACGTCCCTGAGACCTTTCTCCAGAGGCTCCCACATTTGGTTGGGACTGTTCTCCCCTAATTCTCAGTAAAGCTCACATCTGAAAGAGTATGAGACAGAAGCCCACAACTTCCGCTGCCACGGAAACTCCATCTGAATGCCCGGGAACTAGAGTCTTGAGGGGGAGGGAGGTGATCTACATTGAGCCCAAAATAAGATTTATTGACATGATGGATATTTCTTTCTTCTGTTTCCTCCTATGAGAATCTCATAGTCAAGACCTAGAAATTTTTACAAATAGGCACATTCTAGTTCAACAGAACTTATCCAATGACAGTGTTAGAGGGCCCCTGTAAGACATGTTTTCAGAGGGGCCGGCAAGGCCTCTTCCCCTACCACAACAGCCCTTTCAGCACAAAGTTGCCATTGGCTGTAACAGTGGCTTGGTGAAAATTAGAAACATCATTCTTTCCTGCAGGGGACACAGCTCTGTGCCAGGGAGCATGGCTTGGTGCAGAGGGTGCATAGTGGGTTGACAGTTCCACTCACCCCCTTGGCTTCAAGCTCCATGTCAGAAACAATCTACACAATCCAGATGAAAGTCCTCTTCAAGTCCAAAATTCTACCATTTGGATTCCATTCTTTATGCTTGGATGAAAGTACGGCATTATTACTTTTCATAAAGTGCAAGCACTCCTAAATATTGAATACACATCCAGCTCCTATCAGCCATCATTTATTACTCTTTACCAATGAGAAAGAATTGTGGCAGAGACAGGGGAGGAGCCTCCAGGCAGAGAGACCTGAGCTTGGAAGCCCCCAGGGAGAAGAGACTGCTTGTGGGAAGCCCTAGAACAAGCATGTCAAACTCAAAGGCTAATAAACAAGGTTTAAGTTTATGTGGGCCGAAAAAAAAAAAAAAGCTTCAATTTTCATAGAAACGTAGGTTTATTTCGATAGAGACATGCTGAATACAAAGGGCTGAAATAAATGAGTAATCATTAACATAAAAATAATAGAACATTTTAATAAAAATTATTTTTTTTCTTGAACATTAATTTACCAGACACTTAATAACTGCACAAATAAGTGTAATGCAAATAAACCTATTTTTCTTGTTTTCCAAAAGTAAAATATTTCCTGTTGTGCACACCAAACAAGTCAGTCCAAGACTAATGACGTGGCAATCGGCTGCTAAAATATTTGCTGCTAGTATTAGTGGAGAGAAATAGTGCACCTGCACGTAAGGAGCATAAGGGAAATGAATGCAACACGATTATAGCAATCAGTCATTAGTGAACGTTGTAGTTCATTATTAATAATTATGTATACAGGATATTGTAAAAATTAAGTTATGAAATTTTTATTAAAACGTTTCTTACATACCGTTATATTGGCTGGGCTGCAAAAATATTCATTGTGGGCTGCATGTGGACCGTGGGCCACGAGTTTGACATGCTTGCCCTAGAATCTCAAGGAGGCTGAGGTTCATGGGAGGGGTTGGGAATGGTGGGTGGGGTAGGAGGCCCGAGGGCCAGACCACATTCCATTCACCAATTTCTTTCTAATGGTAATGTAGCTGTTAGAAACTTTAAACTTATATATGTGGCTGCCTTATATTTCTACTAGTAGCCCGTTTGCACGAAGATTTGTGCAATAGACCTTCATTCACCTGGCTGCCTGCACAAGTTTTCTGCCGGCACCAGGGACCCAGGCCTTGGCTGTGGCCACCGCCTTCTGCCTTTTTCAGGGTCGGGGCTTGGCCCCGGGCGGTGGCCTTGGGCTCGCCTCACCCAGCGTCCCTGCTACCGATCACAGGAGCCGACCCCCAGTGGTTTCCTGCGATTGGTGCAGGCTCCCCGCTGGTGCCCAAGGCCCTGAAAGCCTCGGCCCCTGGGACCCCCGGGAGCGGCGGGAGGGGCCCGGACACGCCCCCCTAGGTGGCCGATCGCCCCAGGCACCCCGGGGAGTGGCGGCATGGGCCCGGCCACGCCCCCCGGGGTGCCGATCGCCCTAGGCACCCCCGGGAGCCGTGGCATGGGCGCGGCCACTTGGCACCGCCATCTTGAAGTTCTCAATGGCGGATATGACACCCGGAGTCCCGCCCCCAGCCTCCTGCCGGCCCAATCGTGGGCATAGCGGAGGTGCGGTCAATTTGCATGTTTCTCTATTATAAGGTAAAATTGGACAGCACTGCTCTAGAACTTCACACAGTACTGAGCACCTAGAAGATGCTCATAGATGTGATTTGAAATGAAATGGAGCTAAATGTACCACAATCACGTTTCTAGGAGCTGTGACTAATACCTTTTTTGTGTGCAGTACTTCTTTCTCTAACTGGCTATTTTTTGTTTACTTCTTCAAAAATTCACAGTTGATGCCGAAACCGGTTTGGCTCAGTGGATAGAGCGTCGGCCTGTGGACTCAAGGGTCCCGGGTTCAATTCCGGTCAAGGGCATGTGCCTTGGTTGCGGGCACATCCCCAGTGGGGGGTGTGCAGGACGCAGTTGATTGATGTTTCTCATCGATGCTTCTAACTCTCTATCCCTCTCTCTTCCTCTCTGTAGAAAATCAATAAAATATATTTAAAAAAATTCACAGTTGCTTAGAATAAAAGATTAATACAGTAAGCTAAAATATACTTCCATATATTTTCTGTAAAACAAATATCCTCATCTCACTCTTCCTTATTCTCTTCTCTGGACTGTACCACAGTCTCTCAAGTACAGTGCGATAGCTGGTCACACAAGGAGAGAAGATAATTTGTCAACTTTGGATTCTTTCTGTAGACGTTGAAATTGATTCATAATTCCAAATTGTCTAAACTCTAAATCCTTTATGAGGGCCCACCATGGATTCAAAGTCTATATCTATAGAAAATACAGCAGAGTGTAGAGGATGTAGTTAATGACTTTCTGTTAAATGAAGTAAATAAATAAAGCTTTGAGATTGAATTAAGAATATGGAGGGAAATAACGATTTGGAGAAAAATGTTAGGCTCCCCCCCCCCCCCCCCGAATCATTAGGAAGAAAATAATCTCAGTGTTAATTCTCTTTTTAGTTCTCTTACCCGTGTTTTCATATGTGGCTTTTGCCCACCACATCCCCTATGTCGACAGAAGGAGCTCTACGGTGACCATAGCTGGCCCAGGTGAGTGTGGCTGCGTGAGGAGGTCACACTGGCTAGGGCTTTTGGGGAGGGGTACAGTGAGGAAGAGGGGTGTAGACAGGCGCCAGAGGAGTCTGTGGTTTTAGGGGTTTTGTTTGTTTGTTTAATTACTTGTTAGAATAGATTTAGTTTCTCTCCTCAGAATGGATACAGATTTGAGATGAATTTTAGATGTTTTTAGGACAAAAATGCTACTCAGTTGAATTTCTGTTTCGGCCATAGCCTTGTAACTGAGCTGGGGGATAGAAAGCACAAGTAACTCCCACCAGACTGAATCCCTTTTTGTTTCTTCCGTGTCACAGAGCCTGCATTCTGCTCCTGAGGGAGATATAGCATCCTGAAGGATAGACAATTAGGTAAATATTTTTGCTCAGAAAACATGCCATTTGCTTCTATTTTCCTTGATAAATGATCTTTTCCCTGTCAAAAAGAGACCAAAAGAAGGAAGCCTTTTCTGAGATAGAATCATAATAAATAAAGAGATATGATTGGATTTTTGTAGATGTTAAAGCACTTAAACATGCTAAAGCTTGAAGTAGTTAAGTGTTTTTCCATATTTTTAACTTTTCTGAAAAGAAAAAAATAAAGTCCATGGTAACATCTCTTCTCTTTTAAAAGACTACAATGAAATTGAGGAAGGAAATAAGACAGTTGTCCCAAATCATTTTGCCTTAATGGTTGTAGAAGCCACACATTTACAAAAGGCATATTGGGCTATCTTGCTGGCTTCATGCATAGTTAGCTTAATGGCCATAATATAAGACAAACTTCATGAAAAAACGGTGTCCAAAGCTTTCCCTTTATTTCTAAGTGCACTGAGTAAATATAATATACTAGAGGCTTGGTGCACGAAATTCGTGCACCGGGGGGAGGGTTTTCCCATAACCCAGCCTGCACCCTCTCCAATCTGGGACCCCAGATCGGGCCTAAACAGGCAGTCGGACATCCCTCTCACAATCTAGAACTGCTGGCTCCCAACTGCTCACCTGCCTGCCTGCTTGATTGCCCCTAACTGCTTCTGTCTGCCAGCCTGATCACCCCCTAACCACTCCCCTGCCAGACTGATCGATGTCTAACTGCTCTCCTACTGGCCTGATTGCCCCTAACTGCCCTCCCCTGCCAGCCTGGTTACCCCCAACTGCCCTCCCCTGCAGGCCTGGTCCCCCCCACAACTTCCCTCTCCAGCAGGCCTGGTCACCCCCAACTGCCCTCGCCTGCTGGCCTGGTTGCCCCCAACTGCCCTCCCCTGCAGGCCTGGTCCCCTCCAACTGCCCTCCCCTGCAGGCCTAGTCCCCCCCCCCCAACTCTCCTCCCCTGCAGGCCTGATCGCCCCCAACTGCCCTCCCCTGCCGGCCATCTTATGGAAGCCATCTTGTGTCCACATGGGGGTGGCCATCTTTGACCACATGGGGGGCGGTCATCTTGTGTGTTGGAGTGATGGCCAATTTGCATATTACTCTTTTATTAGATAGGATTGCAGTTGCTCAGGGAAGATATTTAGATAAACAAAAATTGACCATGGAGTCAGTAAACCATAGGTACTGTGTATCTTCTCAATATTGCACACCATATGATTCATTCATTAATCCCCTCAGTTCACATGCATTGAGTGCAATGCACAAAGAAGAAATAAATATCTTAGCCTGTAGAATCTGGAGGCAACTTCCCAACTGAAATGATTTTTGATCAAGGTCTTGAAGATTAAAGGTGTGGCAGGAGGGCCAACCTGACAGAAAGAATAGCATATGTACATATACAGCTAATAAGTGATAGGCATAATTCTAAGTGTTGTGAGGGTAGAAATGGGTATAACATAGTTGTTATCTCCAAGGAAGTTAAAATGTAGTTGAAGAGAAAGAATATACACACGAGACATTGATTAATAGTTCTTATTAATACTTTCAAATAGTTATACTTGGAAAATGTATTATTAATTATGTCTGCCTGTATCTCCCAGGCATTCTGCAAGGTAATTTGGGTAAGTATTGTTAAGGTTTAATTTATAGATGAGAAAACTGAGGTTCAGAATAATGGACATGTATTTGTAGAGCCAGGTTTCTCTTTATTGAGTCCAGTGCTCTTTCTAGAACCCCATTTGTTAACCTTTATAAAAATACCAGAGTTATTATTCAGCTATTAAAAGGAATGAAGTATCGCTACATGCTTCAATGTGCATGAACCTAAAAGACATCATAGTAAGTGAAAGAAGCAGACACAAAAGGTCACGGAATATGGAATATTGTATGATTCCATGTATATGGAATATCCAGAATATGCAATTCTATAGAAACAGAAAGCAGATTTGTGGTTGCCAGGGGCTGGAGCCAAGGAGAAATGGGGAGTAACTGCTTGATGGTATGGGATTTTATTTTGGGGTGATGAAAATATTTGGAGCCCTGCCTGGGTGGTTCAGTTGGTGAGAGCATCATTCCATACACCAAAAGGTTTGGGGTTCAATTCCTGATCAGGAATATATACCTGGGTTGCGGTTGGATCCCCAGTAAGGGCATGTATGGAAGGCAGCTTATCGTGTTTCTTTCTCTCTCTCTCTCTCTCTCTCTCTCTCTCTCTCTCTCTCTCTCTCCTTTGGTGAACATTTAAGATAATGACATGCACACCACTCTCCTCTCCCCAGCCCCCTCCTAACTGGGTTAAGAGTCACTGTGGAAGATAATGGGAAGTTAACAATTCTATACGGGCTGGCATGATGAGAGCTGCATTTTAGAGAGAGCATTAGTAGCAAGAGGATGGGATATAAATGAAGAATAACATATAGTCCTGCCTTAAAGGATATAAAAACCCTAGCTGCAGAGACACTAAACACACACAGTGTAAAGGACAAAGGGCCTTCGGTGGCAGCCCAGGAAAGAGCACATGGGACTCACACCAGAAGAGTGGCATACCACTGTGGAAAGTGCAGGAAATGAGCTGGAGGACTGGGCTTTGTCACTTTAGCACTGTAGGCCTCAATTTTCAACCTTTAAAAGTGAAATAATGACAATATCTACTTCACAAAGCTGTTACAAGAATTAAATTATAAGGCCTATATGAAAATGCTTTGTTGACTATGTAGTCGTGAGCCAATACCAAGTACCAAGATGTATATTGTATCTCTGAGCTACAATTTACTTTAGCAGTAAAATTAACGACATGGACTTCTTTGCTCTTTACCTGCCGTAAATTCTTCATGTGAACAAGGTCAAAGGAGAGCAGCTTTATAACTTAGAAAGAAACACCAAATCTTCCAGTTGGAAGGCATCTTTGAGGTTATTATTTCAGTCTCCCACTCAGTGGAGGAATCCTCTTTACAAATGCCTGCCCTAGGTGGCCATCCTGTCTCCGCTTGAATGCTTCCCACAGCGGAGGCGCTACTCCCTCGTTGCGCATCTCAGCCATGGTGGACCGCAGGAATCATTATAAATAGCCCTGAAATCAGACTCCCTCCAAGTTCTTTCCATTTGTCTCAGTTCAACCTTCTGGAGGAACACAACACTAATTCACTCCCTTTCCCCTCTGACAGCTCGTCAAGGCTTTGAAAACAGCTATCAGGGCGCTCAGCTGCCTCCCTGGGATAAACAGCCCCAGTGTTTTTAACATGATTTCTAAAACCCTTCACTAAACTGGCTGGCCTCCCTGGAAGGCTCACTACTTTGTCAATCTCCCTTTTAAAATCTGATGCCACCTCCCTGCCACCACTTCTAAATGGAAACAACCTAAATATCCAGGGGTCAGTCGATTGAAACATATTAAGGCATAGCCATATGATAGTAGGTTGTGTAACTACTAAAACAGTGTTTTCAAAGAACATATAATGAATTGGACAAGTAAGTCAGAATATAATGTTGATTTTTTAAAAAGAATTTAAACTATATAAGCCACATTTTTAATACTTCCCTCTATATACCTCCATCTCACACAAAAAAGACTTAAAAGAACATACAAAAATGTAATTTTTGTTTTCTTTTTGTTTTTCTATACTTCTAATATTTCTACAATGAATATATTTTGCTTTTATAATTAAAAAAATACAAAGGCCCACAGAGCTTAATATGAAGGAGAAACATGGTGCCTAGAACCAACCTTGATGCCCTGGTGCAGGCAGGATGATGGACCCCCACAACCCTCGGTATGACCATTGAGCTTCCCTCCATACTGTCTACCAAACATTAATGCTTTTTTTTTGTAGCAATGTCAGAATTTTTGACTCACATTGAGCTTTCTGTTAACTAAAAATCTTCAGACTTTTTCACATTAACTATTGTCAATAGTTTGAATGACTGAGTTGTTTTGTAAGAATCAAAATGAAAAACTTTCACTTTCCCTCATTAAATTCCATTGTGTTTATTTTGGTTCCTTGTTCAGGCAAACCATATCCTGTTTCTGTCAGGCAGCATATTACTCATACTTCTTCATTTTGTGTCTTGCCACATTTATATACTGTCAAGTCTTTCATGTCATTGAAAGATTTTTAACAGAACAGGTCCCCAAACAAGGACCAGTGGCTTCTTGTTCTATGTACCTCCCTTGTGTGTCTTGGCTCAGTCATTCAATATTTTCTGGATACAGTGCTTTTCCCAGCTGTGCTTTTACCCAGATGTAGATCATCTAGTCTTAATCTATTCATTTTACCATGAGAAACTTTGTCAAAAGCCCTGCTGAAAGATTCCCTACTTCTGGGACAGTCTGGTCAGTTTTGGAACCCTTTTCAAGAGAGAAAAAAAAAAAAAAAGATGTTTGTATGACATGGTTTGTTCTACATGAATTTGTGCTGGCTTCTTGAGATTACCACTTCCTTTTTGAAGCGATTACAATCTAACTCTTCAATAACTCAAGTTAGAGTTTGCTGGAGACCAAAGTTAAACTCAACAGTGCAAATGTTCCAGAACCTATACATTCCCTCTTTGACAACTCGGACAGTTGCCCATCACTAATCCTTCTGCATCACTCCTGAGATTTCTGAAAGATTGCTGACAATGGTTCTGTGATTAAATATACAAGTTCTTTTAGTCCCTAGGATGTAATTTGTCAGGACCTGGAGACCTGAGCTTATTTAGAGGCAAGTTATTCATTTTCTAAGGAGCTTCACAACTAGGGCTGCAATTTTCTCTTTACCTTATTTATACTATCCTTTCCAGTTTGAAGATCCTTCCTGGAGATAGAGGAGATGGAAGCTAGGCAGGAGTTGAATAATTCTGCTTGGCATCTGTGGTCTGCTAGCATTACACCATCTGCCCCACGCACTGGCGCTGGCCCTTCCCTATTCTTCCTGCTCAGAATGTGGTTGCACAAAGCTCTTTTTGCTGTTCCTGAGCACTTGTTGCAAGTCTCAACTCATTCTGAGCCCCAGCCTTGCTAACACTATGACTACATGCCTCTGACAGTCTTTGCTTTTCTTCTCTGGTTCTGTGCCTCTCCTTCCCACTTTGGTGAAGGCTCTTTGAAAACCTGTGAGTGCTGGAGGGCGTCCTCCGCTGGCTCTGGTATTCCCTTTGCTTCCCGGTCAGAATCACAGGAGACTGTACTGTTCGAATTTAATTTGGGAAAGAATGTTTCTTTAATAAGCCTCTATCCTCTTATCCTTTTAAAAATAAAACAACAACAACAACAACAACAGGACAACAACAAAACCTCTTCAGGCATGTTTTCTGTCACAGATGCAAATAAGGTCTGACAAGCAACTGGTACTCTGCATTTAGGCTCAACTGTCCCGGTCAACTGTCCTAGAAAAACATGAGAAATGATTAAAAATGTTGCTTAATTTGTTTCAAGAAAAGATGTAGAGGAGCTGTTTCTTTCCAGTTTATTGTACAATGAGAAAGAGAGGAGAAGGCAGAAATTAAAGGAAGAAGGGAAATTAATATTGAGTACCAACTACATTATTTCACTTAACCGTCATGTCAATCCAGGAAACACTTTCCTGATTTTAGAGATGGAAAAAATGAAGCTTAGGTTAAGTAACTTGAAATAATTTTGTTCGTGATCCAATAGGTAGAGAGCCCAGAGCCGGATTCAGTCAGTATGACTCTTCTCTTCATGCTTTGGTAGGTAAGCTACTCACAAGGCTACTCAGCCCAGAGTTGGATTTTTTGGACCAAACAGCATTTAAAAAAATTTGAATATATTGCCAACATTTAAAATTTAGGAGATTTTTACATCAAATTTCAGACTTCCAGTTTCTTACAAAATTTCTGGACCCAACATTTTCCCCCATGGCATCCATTGGCCAAGCTGAGTAGTGATGATCCCTTTACATCCCTCTCTGGTTTCCATATCCCCACTTCTTCCTTCCTGTATAGTCTCTGCTTGGTCCTGCTAGGTATTGGAGTTCTCAGTGCCCAAGGCCATGCTGCTGCACCATTGTTTTTCCTGGTTTTAGAGAGAAAGTCCTCTGCCATATGGAAAAGAAGGGAGCAAAGGTTATGAAAAGCACAGATATGTCTCTTACACTCAATTCAGCCTTATTATTCCCATGGAAATGGGGCTCTCAGAAACTCAAGGGGTTCCAAAAAGAATGTGCTTATTTTATTGAGTTTGTCCTCCATTCCCACTAATGTACTCACTTTTTGTACTATGTTTCTTAAACCAGAGTCTAACAAGAATATAATTTCAGACCTTAAAACTTCTAAGGATGGGCAACAGTGTTTCTTCCTATGACTCTTTGAACAGGAGTCTCAGGCATGATCAAAGTCCATGCTCTCCCAGAATCCCCAACTAAGCCATTGTGGCTGGACACTTCTAATAGATCATTAAAAATACATAAAGCTGGATGGACCATAGGCTGGGAATCAGGAAACATGACTCTCTTAGTCTTGTTCTGTTACTATAAGAATACCAATGCGCAGAATATTACAGTAATACAGACCTGGGGAGGTAAGTCCTAAACCAGGGCCGGTAGTAAGAATGAAGTTAGAGGAGGAATCTAAATGTCATTTTGAAGGGAGGGAGCCATTCATTGAGTCAGTCATTCGATATATACTTATTATGTGTCCACTGTGTGTCTGACACGTTACAATGAGGATTTGAAAGTGAACAAGACAGACAAAAATCCCTGCCATCACAGAGCTTACATTTTAGTAGGGAAAGACAGATGATTAAAAAAAAAAGAAAGTAAAAATTAAAAAAAGAATATATCTATAATAATCTATAATAATAAAAGCGTAATATGCTAATTAGACTGGATGAAGCCTGGGCTGCAAGGGCCAAGGCAAGCTGCTGCAGCTGCGAGGGCTGATCCCCTTGCATGAATTTCATGCATCGGGCCTCTAGTATATAAATAATATATAATATAATATTATATATATGCCTAAGCTACCGAATGACCGGTCAACTGGTCGCTATGACGTGCATTGACCACCAGAGGACAGACTCTCAACACATAGGATTGGGCTCCCTCCTGTCTGGATCGGGCCTGCAGGGATTGGGCCGAAACCAGCTATCCGACATCCCCCGAGGGGTCCCAGATTGCGAGAGGGTGCAGGCCAGGCCGAGGGACCCCACCGGTGCATGAATCCATGCACTGGGCCTCTAGTGTGTGTGTGGAGAGAGAAAAAGAGAGAGAGAGAGAGAGAGAGAGAGAGAGAGAGAGAGAGAGAGTTTGGTGGTGATAGGCTATGGGAAAAAAATGTGTCAAGCCAGGTAATCCTTCCTAGAGAGCTTTGAGACTAGAAAAGGATATTTAGAGTAGTTGAAGCCTCTTCACTGGGAAGGTGATATTTGAATACAGACCTGAAGGAAGGGAGGAAGTAAGCCATGTAGATATTTAGGGAAGAGCATTTAGGCAGAGGGAAGAGCAAGTGCAGGCCTTGAGGTGGCACCATGCTTAGCATGTTTGAGATGGAGCAAAGGCCAGCATGGCTGCAGTGGTGTAGGCAAAGGAGAGAGAAGTTGGAAATGGGGGTGGGACCGGCAACAGAACCCAGACCATGGAGGGACATGCAGGCCATTGTAAGCACTTTGATTTTTGCTCTGATTGTCATGGGAGGCAGGGAAGTGACATGATCAGACTTTCACTTAAACAGGATCACCCTGAGAGCTCTGTTGATAACAGACTATAGGCAGCAAGGGTAGAAACAGGGAGACCAATTAGGAGGCTATTACATGGTGGACTAAGAAGGTAGCCTTGGGAATGGTGACATGTGGTTATATTGTATACATACTGTATTTCGAAGGTAAAGAGAACAGGATTTGCAGAAGGATCAAAATAGAGTATGAGAGGAGAGAGAAGGGTAGGACTGTAAGATTCTACCCTGAACAACCAGAAGAATGCCATTAACTGAGGTTGGGAAGGCTGTGTGGGAAGAATGGGTTTTGGTATTAAGACTAGGAATTGTCTTGGATACATTCAGATGAATATTAAACACTGTTACTATAAGGATACCAGAGATTGTGAATAGGCAATTGGTATGTACACATCCTACCTAATAAAGAGAGAATATGCTAATTGACCCTCACGTCATCACAAAGATGGCAGCGCCCACAGCCAATGAGGAGGGAATATGCTAATTGACTGCCCTGTCCTCAAAGATGGTGGCACCCTGTCCCTTCAGCCCTGTCAGGGTGCCTGCCTCTGGAGTACCCCAGTCCCCTCAGCCCCCGAGCTGCCCAGGGCCGGCCTGAGGCCCAAGCAAGCCTTGGATGGCAGCTGCCCAGCCACACAGGGCCGCCCCAGGCTCAGGTAACCAGGGCCGGCCAAGGCTTGTGCTGCCAGCAGTAGCAGCAGCAGAGGTGTGATGGGACGTCGCCTTCCCCTGATCGCTGGGTCGCCTCCCGCCCCTGAGGGCTCCCGGACTCTGAGAGGGGGCAGGCCGGGCTGAGGGATGCCCCCTCCAGTGCATGAATTTTCATGCACTGGGCCTCTAGTGTAATTAAAAGTGAGGCATCATAAGTGTATTGATTATACTTAAAACCACAGAGTGGATGAGTCACCAAGGAAGAGAGAGTATTTAGAAAAGAGGAGAGGTGCAAAGACTGGGCCCTGGGCATCCTAACATTAACAAGTGGGGAATAAAATAAAATCAGCAAAGGAAACTGAAAAGTGTCCAGGAAGAAAGAAGGAAAATGCAAAGAAGCCAAGTGAAGGAAGTAAATTAAAGAATAAGGTGATCTAGTCTGTCCAATGCTGCTGAGGGGCTATGTTGAGGACTTAGCAATGACCATAGGTTGTAATAATGAAGAGATCTTTGGTGATCTTGATAAGAACATCTTAGCAGTAGCAGAGGGAATGGGAGGGTAGGGTGCTATGAAATCTTAACTAGGGAATGTGGCAAAAGAGAGATTGGATACTGTGAGTATAAACAACTATTTAAAGGAGTTTTGCTGTGTAGAGAAGAAGAGAAATGGGATAGTAGCTGGAAGAGGAAGTGAGGTTAGAAGAGGTCCTTTCTCTCTCTCTCTCTCTCTCTCTCTCTCTCTCTCTCTCTCTCTCTCTCTCTGTGTGTGTGTGTGTGTGTGTGTGTGTGTGTGTGTGTGTGTGTGTTATTGCCTCAATAGAGAGGTGAGGATGTCTAAATGAATTTGAGGGATGGGATCTAGTGAATATGTAGACAGTGGCATTTGTAAGGAGCAGGGCCAGCTCCTCCATGGTAATGGTATAAAGGTGAGGTAGGTGGCACATGGAGTGACAGAAACTTATAACTGTAGCAGTTCTCATCAGCTAGCTAAAAATAGAGTGGGCAAGAAAGAGAAAACTCAGAGATACAGGTCCAAAGGCCCATAGAGAAGTTGGTAAGGGGTAGATATGGGTAGTTCTAGTAATTGAATCTGAGAGGACACCAAGTGGAGGCACCTTTTATTTTTACTTATTTTTTATATTTTATTTCAGAGAGGAAAGGAGAGGGAGATAGAAACATCAATGATGAGAGAGAATCATTAGTTGGCTGCCTCCTGCATGCCCCCTTCTGGAGAATGTGCCCGAAACCCAGGCATGTACTCTTGACAGAATTGAACCTGGGATCCTTCAGTCCGCAGGCCCATGCTCTATCCACTGAGCCAAACCAGCTAGGGCAAGGCACATTTTAAACAATGAGACAGAGTAGACCTGAGAGCCACAATTAGAAATAATGCTGGTGGGAGTTGTCATCACAGCCAGTGCCAAAAAAACATAAGATTGGATGAATTCACAGAGAGAGAGAGTGGGAGAGAGAGAGAGAGAGAGAGAGAGAGAGAGAGAGAGAGAGAGAGAGAGAGAGAGAGAAGCACAGGTCAGGGAGTGGTTCTGCAGGATACCCTAGGAGCATGTGTGCATGTGTATTGGTTGGATTGGGGAGGCAACAAAGACAGAAAAAGATCATTGTTTCAATTGTCAGTTCAAAGATCATTGCTTCAATTGTCAGTTCATACTTACTTTCTTGCCCAAAGAAGTAAAGACAACTGAGCATGCACTGGAGAGTATTTCCTGAAGGAAGGAACCATCAGCTAGATCACCAGCTTCAAGAAGGCCAAGGGGGTGGGGGAGTGGTGGCTTAGTAAAGTCACCAGATTTAAGAAGGTCACTGGCTTTCTAGGGAACAGTGACAATAGAGGAAGTTGGGCAGATGCCCAGTTGCAAGGGCTTAGGGTGTGACTAAAGAAGTGAAAAATCATATAATACCTCTAAGGACCAAGCAAAACATTTAAGGGAATTCTAGGATGACATCAGAAGAGGGGCCATGGAGAGGGCAAGATCCCAGAGAGGCAGGGGCTGTGGTGTGGCTCACATGATTCTCAGTGGATTTCTGTCTATGCTTCCTTGTAGCATAGCTGTAAGTTCCAACGGGCGGTGGAAGGACATGTCAAGACCTTTCATTTGTCCCATAGCCTCCTGGCAAGATTATTTTATCTAATAAAGAGGGAATATGCAAATTGACCATCACTCCACGATAAAGATGGCGGCACCCACAGCCAATAAGGAGGAAATATGCAAATTGAGGCTCACTCCACAACAAAGATGGTGGCAGCAGGGCCAGGACGCTTGTGTCGTCGCCACAGTGACGATGCAGGCATTCCGCCCTGCCCCGCCCACGGAGGGCTTGTGGGCAGTGCACAGGTGTGGAGGTGTGAAGTGGCCAGGGCAGGGTGGGACGCCTGGCTTTGTCGCCAAGCCGCACTTCCATCAACCCCAGCATGCCTACATCCCCCACAGGACGTGTGCATGTCCCCTCCAGCACGCTTACGTCCTTTGGAGAGTGTCTGGGTGTTCTGGGTGCTGAGGGTGGACACCTGTGAGATGACAGTGTGAGGACAGAGTGGTGATGCCCTGTTCCTGCGGAGGCCAGTGAAGCGACGAGATCACCTCCGTGGGGCTAATGCAGGTGCTGAGGCGGGAGCAGGTGTGGACAGACACACCTTGTGGGCGCGGGCGGCCCTCGCTGAGGTGCCTTCGGTCAGCGTTCAAGATCGGGACCCAGAGGAGGCGAGGAGTTCCGATCTCTCAGTGAAATGGTGGGATAGTCAGAGTGACTGCAGAGGAGGAATGTGCACTTTGGGTGCCGGCACCCATGAGCGAAAGCTGCCCTGACTGAGCCTCGCTTGCTTGGGTCCTAGTGCACACCTGCCGGGCAGCAGGTGACAGGATGTGCTTTTCTGAGTTAATGAGAGAAAACATTGATTGTCCCGCTGCCCTCGAAGGTGGAACGTAGAGTGGGGAGACATGCGGGGAGTGAGCGAGGTTCCCTGTCGGGGTTTCCAAATCCGCTGTTGGTTCCTTTCACCACTGACTAGAGATATATAGGGTGTCCCTCCAAAATGTATACACACTTTGAATACCTACTAATTCCAATGGGTTTAAGCATGAAAAGAAACAACAATGGAGCTGTCATCTGTTAAAAGTGCGGGCACAAACCAGCAGTCAGACATTCCCCAAGGAGTCCCGGATTGGAGAGGGTGCAGGCTGGACTGAGGTCCCCCCGCCCCCGTGCACAGATTTCGTGCACTGGGCCTCTAGTACACAATAAGGAAATGTGAAAGTGAGATGCATGGTGTCTTAAAATCCCCCAGACCTGTCTGGGTGGAGCTTCCAAAGCTGGGAGGAGAGAATGTGAAGCAGTACTTGTAGATGCTGCTTTCCTCATTCTCTTTCTTATTTACTTTCCCACATGCCTCCAAGTCTGGATGTAAATGTGTGTCTCTGCAGAGTGTTCTAAGAAGGTTCTACTCAACATGAGAAGGTCAAGAATTTCCTCTTGGAGGTGGAGACTTCAGGACTGGAACCTGCACATTTGGGGAATAACAAAGCATCACACTTTGGATCCTAAACCATGCTCCTAGTGGCATCTTGCAAAGGCCTTCATGGACACTCAGAGCCCAAAACTTTAGCCACAGTTGAAGAGAATAGACTCATGACTCCTCTCCTACTATTTATTCCTTTTGTGCTCTTAGAAAAGGTCTCATTAAGCCTTCAGAGAGAAAGCACCAGTGAAAATTTTTACTCTGGAAAACCTTCTAGGTTTTTTTTTATATTAAAACTAGAAGCCCGCTGCATGAAGTTTCATGCAAAAGACCTTCCTTCACCTGGCTGCTGGCACCAGTTTTGTGCCAGCACCAATTTTCCTCTGGCCACCCGCTGATCGGAGCGCCTCCCGCTAGTGCGATCGGCCACCCCGAGTTCCTCCAGCGCCGTTTCCTCTGGCTGCCCGCCGATCGGAGTGCCTCCCGCCAGCGCTTTCGGCCACCCTGAGTTCCTCCAGCGCTGCTGGTGGAGGAACTCGGGGTGGCCGATCACGCTGGCGGGAGGCGCTCCGAGTGGCGGGTGGGCCAGAGGAAAACTGGTGCTGGCGGAAAACTGGTGCCGGCAGCCACGCAATCAGCCACCCCGAGTTCCGCCACTGGCGCCTTCACCTTCCGCCGGCCCCATGGGTCCTCCCGCAGCGCTGGCCGTTGGGGCCAGCAGGAGGAACAGGGGCGGGGACTCGTGAGTCCCTGCCCCCCGCCAGCCCAATCGGCCACCCAGAGTCCTGCCCCCAGCCTTCCAACGGCCCAATCATGGGCGTAGCGGAGTGATGGTAATTTGCATATTACCATTTTATTAGGTAGGAAGATACATGTATTTATTAACACATTAAAATTTTATTAGTATATTAAAGTGCAGAAATTAAAGTTTAAAGAAACCACCTCTCCATTTAAGACAAAGTCATTTTCATATAATAAAGCAGATATTATTGAGTACTTTAAATACGTAGGTCCCTGGGCCACATGCTTGAAATGTATTATCAGACTTAATCTTCAAAACAAATTGATGAGGAAAGTCTTCACTGTTCCCATTTTATAGATGCAGAAAGGGAAGCTTGAAGACATTCATGGGTCCAAGTCCAGGAGGTGTTAAAGGGCAGAACCTGGGTCCCATTTCCAATCTGCTCCACAGAACACGTATTTCTACACTGTTGGAATCCCCTGACGGTATTTGATGAATATTTTTCTCACATGGCTGCCTAACCTTGACCTATCCTACCCCTCTTCATTGTGGTAAGGGGTTTCCCAGTAGGAAGATCTTTGGGGAATCTTCCAACCCATCCCTTTTTCTCCTGGACCAATGATGCCCCAGTACCAAGGGAACTTAGACCACCTCCTCATTCCTTAGCGCATTGAGAACCTCTGTAGGTGGGAGGAAGCAGAGATGGAAATGGAGGCCTGGCCTCTTGTTGGAGGCAGGCAGGATGTGTGGACAGCTCAGAGGCTCACAAACAGCCCTGGGTCACACTTCCTGCTCCAAGTTTGCAGGGGCCCTTATTAGAAGGGTGACCTTGGACAAGTGACTAGACATTCTAGGCCTCCATTTTCTCAGGTAGAAGGAGGGGGTGATCTCTCCCTTTTCACTGGGGGTGTCAGCAGGGGAGGGGGGAGGAAAGGAGGTCCCCCCACTTCCCTCTCATCAGAGAGAGACCAGGCCTGAGAGGGGAGAAGTTGTCCTGGCAAAGGGCTGGCTGGGAATTTACTACCGGATGAAGGCTGGGGGCAGGGAGGTTGGGGGTCAGGCATCCAGGCATGTGAAGGATAAGGTTGGCTTCACAGGCATAGGATTTCCCAAGGAAAGTACTTCCTTGACTCAAAATAACAAGGTTAGATAGTGCTCTTTGGAAAAAAAAGGAGATGTGGCTAAGGTAGTGCAATTTCTGGATGGCTGTTAGTTCAAAGGACTGGGGTGCAGGAGTTTATGTTCTCACGCCAGCAATGCGTGTAGCCAGGCTGTTTCTTTACACACTTTTACTTTTGCTTTCCTGTAGGGAGTTCCAGTGTTATCATTATGCTTAACAGTTATAAACACTCCCATTTATTATGAGCTTACTAAAAGCACCATCTTTACTTATATTTGCCTGGCAAATTTGTGCTTATCACCCCAATCAGGGCAGTGAAAGAGCTCTATAAACACTGCCTTGGAAGCCTGGAAGTGATTTGCTAGTTTGCAACTTTCATAATAACAGTATGTGATTCAGCCCCTTGGTTCATGGTTTTTTCCTGGTGATCGAAGACTCCTCCAAGGCATTGGCAGTGATGGTTGGAGAAGTTAGTGAGCCTCTTCTCACATGTGTGGGAAGTTTCAGCAGGGTTAGGGGTGAGTGTTTTCGAGTGCTATGCAGGAACAAAGACGTTCACTTCCTTCTCATTCTACTAGGCCCCTGGCCACAGTGGACACACAAATCAATGTTATAGTACTTCTCATACCCCACAGTCGTCATCTGTTCATTGGGTGGTCTCTCCTCCAAGACAGTGAACTTCTTGTGACCAAAGTCTATGTATCTTTTCTGTCTCCACATCCCTAACGCCTATGCCCCGAACAGGGTCTGGTTCATAGAGATCCTCAGTGCATGTTTGCATGCACGAATGCCTCCTTACCTGGGCTCATTTCTGGCATGCTTTGTGAGCTTATGAGTAGCTCATTTGGGGGAAGACTTTATTTTTCTTGTTACAAGCTCATGGTAAGTCTTTTCTCACACCTATGGTATTTTCACGGCAGTGGTGTGATTCTGAACTATTCTGTTAAGATTACTCATTATAACTTACTAGAGGCCCAGTGCATGATTTAATCATGCACATGTAGGCTGTCTGTCCGCTGGTCGGGACCCGGTGTGGCTGGCAGCTCCTAAGTCCCTGGGCCCCTAGGGCGAGGCGGGGTGGGGGCGTGGTCCTCCTGCAGCCGGAGCCCAGGCAGGGGTCTTGCCTTCGCCTCCCGCCCAGGAAGGCTGGGGCTGCCGCCGCCTCCTCTGCCTTTGTGGAAACCTGCGTCCTCTGCGGACACCCAGACACTGGACACCGCCACGTGCTCCTGCGGCCCAACTGCCGCCAGACTCCTCCCCCGGGAGCCCCGCCGCCTCCAAACCTCCAAACGCCCGGCTCGATGCCCCAGAGGCCCGTCTGTGCTGCAACGCGAGCTCAGCGTCCTGCCGGCCCAATCACCACTCCAGCCACCCCGAGTCCCGCCCCCTGTGTCTCCCGCTGGCCCAATCGTGGGCGTAGCGGAGTGATGGTAATTTACATACTACCTTTTTATTATGTAGGATAACTTACTATGAACAAATGTTTCACAAATGTTGGGGGGAAAGGCCAACCCTCCCTTCCCATGTGCTAACATATTAATACAACCCGTGTTTGCTTGTGTGTATACCTGCTAGGATGCAGGACAAACAAAAGTAGTTTCTCCATTACTAAGAAATGTAACTATGCCATTTATTAGATAATATATAAACCTGGCCTCCAACCCAAAGCTTTAGGCGGTGTTGGCCAATACAGGAAAGGTTAAATTACCATGTGATAGGCTTCGTGAGTCACACTTGATCCCGAACCAATTAGCAATGTTGTGCATTTGGCAATTTTTCTCACCTCTCTTAATTTTTTTCCTTCTTACAAGTCAGAAGATCAGTGTTTTGTTTCTAAAGCTCTGCCGTAACTGCTATTGGTGCTGATGGTCACCTGCCACACTCACATCAGGTTATCCATGTCCCTGGCAAAGAGAGTCTGGCCATCAGCAGACCAGGCGAGAGAGGCACACTGGGGTGGCTCTGCCTTGCTGCTGGTACTGATAACTTCTTGCATCAATTCATCTACAATGATCTTGCCCTCTAAGTCCCAGATCTTGAATCTGGGGTCTCACATCTCATATCCGTGCTAGCACAGGGAGAAAAGTGAGATAGTTTTGACTTCATTATCAATTATATTCTCGAATTTATTTGTCTTAAAATGAAATGCTTTCTATAAAAAAATCAACAAAAAATAAATCCCCCTGAAAGGGTAAATGGAAGAATGATTTTCATTAATCATAGAGCAGAATGCTATGTCATAGCCACCTTGTTACTTCTAAGGATATTTAAAAAAATAGATTCAGTCTTATTCATATAGACACTGATTTTATTTATTAAACCATAATTTTTAAAAAAAGAAATGCTTTCTAGTATTAAGCTGCCTGCGCTCATCTTTTTATGACTCCAAAGAAGAAAAACAAACTTGCATGGATTAGACAATTACCTCAATGTTCTGAGTAGGAAAAGCTGATAATGTTTTAGAATTCATTTAACATCCGACCAGAGTTTATTGAGATCCCCGGACAGACAGTGCTCAACAAGGGGAGGGGAAGAGGGCAGGAGGGAGGTACCCTAGACGTGTAAATCAACAACAATATAATGCAAGAACACACCTAAATGCCACAGGAATTACTGTGATTAAGTGTCAGATGATCTGCACTGAATGCATCAGAAATTTAGAGAAAGGAGCACACAGTGTCTGGAGTGCAAAAGAATCGCAATCTGACAGAGGTGGCTGGGATGACATGCCACCTAGAGCAGGGGCCTTAGCAAAAGGACAGAGCAAATTACACATGGGAGAGCGACTAGGTCCATCTGAAGGGAGAGAAGGTATGTACCTGGGAGGAGGAAATAAACTTGGAATTAAATATCAGGGCCACATGGACTCTGAGTGCCACACTAAGATGTTTGGATTCTAAACCAAAACATATCTTCAAAATTTTAAAAGGGTAGAACAAATTTTATTGAGAGGAAACTGAAAGCCAAGATAAATGAGAAAAGTTAGTAAGAAAATGTTAGATTACTTGAAACATAGACATCAGACCTTCAAAGAACCTTCAACTTCATCCAGTCCAAATGCCTTATGTCACAGATGGGGAAATTTAAGCTAAAATAAAATACAAACCTGCTCATGCTCACTAAGATAGCAACCGGCAAAGCCAGAGCTAGAAACTAGTGTGGTGTCCTTTTCACCACTACCACCCCCATACCCCCGCCCCCTTAATAAATTCAAATCTCCAGACTTAGACAAATCACATCCCAGGTTGCGCAAAGAAGTCTGAGAACCATTGTCAATAATTTCTGAACAAGCATGGAGAACAGAAGAACTGTTGATAGACAGGAGAAGAACAAAGTTGTCCTGATTCTCATGAAGGGGGAAAAGGGCATATTATAAAAACTATAAGCCAGTCAGCTTGACAATTATCCCTGGCAGAATTCTAGAACAGAATTTTAAAAAGCTATTTACTCCACAAACATTATTATAATAATAGAAACGAAGGGGGAAATAACCCACAATTTCACCACTTTAACCCATCAACTGAACAGATTATTAAGTAGACTGTCAGTCTTTAGAAAAGCAAAGATCACTCAGAGCCAACCCGAAATCTCAGAAAACAAAACATGTCTTTATTTATCCCTTTTTTGATAGGGATATTAGACTGGTAAAAAGAAGAGGCACCAAATCCATACTTGCTTTCAGCATGGCTTTTGACAAGACCTATCATAATCACCGTGTGGATAGGACATGAACTGGCTGAGAGCCAGTGGGTACAACCATGGCTGGGGCAAAAGCAATACCTACAAAGTGCTGATTAGCTGCAGAGCAACTATGACGGTGAACCGAGGAGAGCTCTCTTTTACACTTCCCTAATAGTATTTTTGTTTGTGCCTTAAAGGAGAAGCTTATCAGATTTTCATTTGATGTGGAGAAGGAAGGATAATTAATATGAGGGGATATTATTACTACTAGTAATAATGACAGACACTGGTTACTTGCTATGTGCCATGGATTGTATTAAATATACCTTTTCCACAAAATTATTACATGTAAATTATAGCTCCCTATAAGGCAGGTAGTATTATTTCCTCAATTTTAGAGATGAGAAAACTGATGTTTTAAGAGATCAAATAATTTTCTCAAGATGACACAAGTCAAAAGGGGAGGAACAAAATTCTAAATCCAGGTATGTCTGGCACCAGAGTCTGAACTAAACAATTCTAAGTAATTTTGACAGACCACAGCTATGAACTTAAATCCACATGATATCTTAGGGCTTAACACGTGCATTTTAATTCTAAAAATTAATTATATGTACAAAGATTGGGCTGATCTGATCTACCCATCCATGTGAATGACCTGGGAATTTTAGTTGACCTAAAGGCTCCAAAGAGAAAACAAGGGAGAGAGTTAATAAAATTTTGGTTTTATTAATAGAGTCATAGTAACGAAATCAAGATAGCTAACAGTTTGCTGGCAGTGCAATCAGAACACATTTTAAGACAAATCAGAAAATGTTATCCAGATAGATCCAGAAACCATGCTATATGAAAAATAGATGAAGAAACAAGTGCCATTTTAGCTTGAGAAGGCCTAAACCCTGACATATTTAAGGAACAGTCATATTTTTAAAAAGGCAGTATCTTCTGCATTCTTCCTCCAAAAGGAAGAATGGGGATATGTGAGTGGAAGTTATAAAGAACTACCTAAGGAAGGACTTTCCAACTATTGGAACTGCCTAGAAATATAATGGGCTGCTTCTGAGTGCTACTACAAGAGTTTAAGCAGCCTGCGTGAGCCCTTGTTAATGTGAAAGAAATTATCATGCGTGCTAGAAGGCAGGCAGAGGCACTAGAAGGAAGGCAGAGGCACGTATGCTCCATTCCAAAGCCAAAGATTCGAAAACTTAATTTAGATATGTATTAGCTTATCAGGACTTGGTTAATGGTTACAGTTCAAATAGTGAATTATTCATCAAATGATATAAAATCATCCTCAAACAGATCCAAATGTGTTAAAACAATATGGTTTGTGGGGAAGTAGGAGAGTTCCTATTTTAATTTCTAATTAATTTGAAGTTACCTGAGTTCACAGCTGCATGATCTAGCTAACTGGCAAACACCCATTCCATATCAGAGTAAGAATCTAAAATGTATCACCTTTGGTCATAGTACACAGTGAAGTCTCTTGACCACCCATTTTTGTTTTTTGACACTACATGCTTAAAAGTTATAGTTCATTATAAATACCTTTATTCCTCAATCTTGACCATTTGGTTGATTTAGGGTAAAGGAGTACAATTAGATTATTACTACTCTAGAAAGCTATTCTGACGTGTGCTTGACAAAAACTGACCTTTCCCATCCAGAAACAAAAGAATTCTCTGGCTTATTATTAGACAGTTTGTGCTCACATTTTTTTTAAATCAGAGCCATTCTTTCCTGTGTGCCAGCGCCATCTAGTGATGAAATAGGCACTTTTTTTTTTCCAGTGGGGAAGAAAAACCCAGTTTCGGACAATTTATTAGGGATCACCATTCCTTCTGCAGGATAAGGGGGAAGGAAATATTTAATATCTTTATACTAGAGGCCCAGTGCATGATTTAATCATGCACCTGGTGCACCAGCGGGCTGGCTGTCCGCCGGTGCACCAGGCCTTCCGAAAGCCTCCGGCGCGGCGGAGGCTTTCAAAAGGCCTTGTGCCGGAGCAGACAGCCGGCCAGCTCCCCCGTTTTGGCTTTTGATCGCGGGGGAGCTGGCCGGCTGTCCGCCGGTGCACCAGGCCTTCCGAAAGCCTCCGGCGCAGCCATGACACAGACGCTGAGCCGCGAGCTCAGCGTCCTGCTGGCCCAATCAGCTACCCCGGCCACCCTGAGTCCCGCCCCCTGCGCCTCCTGCTAGCCCAATCATGGGCGTAGCGGAGTGATGGTAATTTACATATTACCATTTTATTATGTAGGATAATCCAACAAGGCCTTCCACAAGATCCTATCCAGAGACATTTTTAGTTTAGTTTCCAGAAAGCATTAATCCAGGAGGCTAGGGCTGAAATTTTCCTAGATTAATGAAATGAAATCTTCCCAGAATGAAAATAAATTAATTAAATGGGAGGGATCACAGTGGCTTTTCCTTTCTATTTCCTTTTAGTATCAGTTCTAACTCATGGAAGTTTACGACATGCAAAGGCATGTGATTAGGCACATGTGAAGATGCTCAGAAATACCCTTAGGGATTGGGAATGGCTCTGAAATGAAGTGATGAGATAGAAAAATGCTTGAGTACTCTACAATAGAGGGTAAGAACTTAATTTTTTTTAGGGCAATGATTTTTGACAAGTCATTGCTAGGCAGATCTTGTGCAACTCCATGCTGATAATGAGACTTGTCTTAAAATCATTCCATATTCAATCCTGGGCTATGAAGAGGAAGATATTATATGCATTCCTCTTCCAGTTTTAGGATTACTCAGGATTGGGGATAATGTTAAGGATAATCTATCAAATAAAAATATTAGAAGCATGAGACAAGCATCCCAAAAACTAAATGTAGATGGAGGGGGGTGAACTGGATGATGGCTAAGATCCCATTTCTCCTCTAAGAGTTTCTTACTCTGTGATTTGAGGCCATCCACAAGATCAATAATGACTGTGTCTGTGTCAGGGCAACCTGCCCAAAGGACCCAGGGGTTGGCAGAGTAACAGACTTTTGTCTCTTCAGTTCCACAGGCAGTCAAAGCCAGGTGACCTGGACCAGAGGTCTGCTCATTCATTATTCTCAGCTGCTTCCTGTCCCTTGCATTCTTTGGATGGTTTACATATTTACTCCACAATTTTGTCAAGTCTCACATGTGGCTCTCTTTTGAGTCCCCTCCAGTAAATGAAAAGTTCCTCAAAGGCAGGGAAGTTATCTTTTGCCTCTTGTATCTCTGGGCATCTTGGCACTGACATATGAGCCCTGCATCTCACTTGTCTCATTATGACACCAAACCCTGGACTGTGAGATCTGGCATTGACCTTGGACATCACCTGGTTCCATTATCTCATTTTTTTTATGTGAATCTGAGGCCCCAAAATGGGATGTGACTTCCTAAATATCACTCAGCTAGTTAGAGCTTAGATCAGCCCGATCTCCTGACTGTCCTAGATGTTAGCATGGCATCTCAAGCTTCTCTCCCATAGGGCAGGGGACATGTGCCCCACCCAACCCCTCAGCTGGAAGAAGGCAGCCATAAGCAAGAAACTTTCAAACAGCATGTGACTACTGCCTTCTCATGTATGTGAATTATTTCCTTCTACTCCATATTATATATGTTTGTTTTAACATTACAATGTTAGATTTTTTTCCTATTAAGGAAAATCGGTACTAAAGGTATAGTGGGGAAAAGTCATTTATTTTCCTTGGCATAATGCTGTAAGCCTTGGAGTCAAAACAAAGTTGTAACTTTGGTTGGTGTTTGGGGTTTAGCAACGGTGAACATCTTTCTGAGCATGGTTCTGGGTCCCTGAAGCTGCGAAGAAGGAAAGAGGTCAGAAGGAAGGTAAACAGGGAGGTGCAAACCAACATCCTATCTATTTAAAAAAATGTTTTAACAGCTTTGTTAAGATATAATTCACATACCATCCAACTCCTCCATTTAAAGTGTATAATTCAATGGCTTTTAGTATACAAGTCTGTGAGAGAACAGGACACAGAGTGCACAAGAAGAGCTGGTGACCATCGTGTTACAAACACACTTCCAAATAGTGTCTTTTGGAGTAGAAAAAAGGTAATTATCTAGTTTTAAAATTCAATTATGCTGTGTCCTCCCTCCTAGACCGAAGCACTGCTCCATTGTTCCCCAGCTTCCCCTCCAAAACTGAACCAAAGCTCCATCCATAGACATTTACTTGGGCAGAAGCAATAGACCCGAGTGATGAACTTGCCATAGAAAGCAGATCTTGCATTGGCGAGAGAAGGGAGCAAAGGGCCAGGAGGGTGGGGCGTCATAAGTGGTAAAGCAGTGAGCAATACTCATTTTAAAACAAAACAAAACAAAACATGAATTTACCATAGGAGAGTAATTGAATTCCAATTGCTACTTGGTAATCAAGGCTGGTGCAGAAGCAGATGGGTGGAAGCCACATTAAGAGATGGCATAGGGGAGTGGTTAGGAGCACCGGCTCTGAAGCCAGGCACCTAGGTTTGGATCTTTGCTCTTTGGCCAAGTAGAGGGTAATAAGAGTACCTACTTTAGGGTTGTTGTGAGAATTATATTTGTTAATATATATAAAGAGCTTATAACCTTGGAAGGCACATACTTGGTGCCATGTAAGTATTTGTTAATTGCTATGAGGCCCCGTTCAATCTGTACATCTCCTCTGCTCCTCCCTCTACACACACACACACAGCTTGCTCCCTTACCTCCTCCAGATTTACTTCAAATGTTACCTTCTCAATGAGGACCATCCTGACTACTCTCAGCATTCCTTACCTTATCTATGTTTTTTCTATAGTTCTTATTACTTTATACCATCTCTACCATGTTTGTTACATTATCTGTTTTCCCCGACTCCCAGCCCCAAGGCCTTCCCACCCCCAACCCCCAGCACATAAATTCTACAAGGGCAGGAATTTTTCTCTATTTTGTTTACAGATATATCCTAAGAGGCTAGAGATAGTGCCTGGAACATGGAGGGTGCTTGCTAAATATTTGTTGAGTGAAGAATGGAAGAGTAATTCACGTTAGATAATTTGCTATAATTTCTTGACACCCCCCCCTCCCACCATGTGCTCATAAGGAACGGGTGACAGTCCTACACGTGTGGAATGACCTAAGTGCAAACAGTACACCCCCAGGCTGCTCTTTCTACCACCTTGGGCTTTTCCTTGCCTCCCTCTCTAATTTTGCAAATGACTTCTTATGGAAGTGTTTTCCTGATTTCTGCTTTTAGCCTCAAAGCTTTTCTCACTTGTTTCCAAGTCATTTCTGCTATCCTTTTCCACATCACTCCTATCAATTCCCTTTTTCGATGTGATGACCAAAACCCTAATGTGGCATTCCTCAAAGGAAAGCCTAGCCAGGAATGTCACCGCTCCAGAGCCTTTTCAGAATTCTCCATCCCCTAATTAGGATGGCCACACATCTCAGCTGCTTTTGACTGCTGCTGTGAGCTGCATGTTGATGCCCATCATTGTGCCTAGATAATTTCCCTGAGCAGCTAAAACCAATAATCAGTGGTATTTTCAATACAGCTTTTCCATTTAGTGTGGGTGAGCACTTCATTTTTTGGCTGAATTTAGTTCCTTGTCATGTTTCCTAATTAGGAAGATTTACAGGACTCATTTTGATTTTTTGAAAAATTCCTTCCCAGGAATGCTTATCTCAGCTTCAGCAAATGTTTCATCTGCCAATTTCACCGCTTAATTCCTGCTGGTTGTTAACATGTCAGACCTCAGCAGCAGGGCTGCTTCGGGGGCTGCCTCACTGCTGGCTCTGTTTCATACTGAGGCTGGGTCTTTATACTAAAGGCTGATGGGCACAAATGGAGCTCCCCACTTATTCCTGTACCCCATCTCGCCTTTTGCACCTTCTTCTGGTCTCTGGTTCCTCCTTTCTGTCGAATCCAGCCTGTCTTCCATATGCATTTCTAGTGCTTCATTTCTGGCAGTAAATGTGGCCTTTAAAAATCAAAATGATTATGAAAATAACATTGAAATAAATATGTACTGTATCTTGCATTTCACCACTTACTTGGTTCTCTCTTCTTCTTCTACTAGAGGCCCGGTGCATGAAAATTCATGCACTGGAGGGGGGGTATCTCAGCCCGGCCTGCCCCCTCTCACAGTCCAGGAGCCCTCAGGGGCGGGAGGCAACCCGGTGATCAGGGGAAGGCGACGCCCCCATCACACCTCTGCTGCTGCCACTGCCGGCAGCGCAAGCCTTGGCTGGCCCTGGTTACCTGAGCCTCGGGCGGCCCTGGGCGGCTGGGCAGCTGCCATCCAAGGCTTGCCTGCGCCTCGGGCCGGCCCTGGGTGGCTGGGGGGTTGATGGGACTGGGGGACTCCGGAGGCAGGCGTGCCGGCAGGGCTGAGTGGACTGGGCGCCTTCATCTTTGTGAGGGTGTGATGATCACTTAGCATATTCCCTCTTTATTAGATAGGGTTGTCTTTCTGAGAGATTGATCTCCCACACACACAAATTTACTTTGCCATTCAACTACCTGTCTTCTGATTATTTTCATGATTTCCAGTGATTGTTCTCCTCTGCTCTCTGCTTTCTCCTTTTCCCTGGAGCATTTCCTCCCACCCCTTCAGGCATTCAAAGAGCTCATAAACTCCAGCAGGTGGGAGTGGGGCTGGGTTTAGCACGATTTAAGACATTGCCATCCAGAACACACACAGAAAACATGGAAGATAAAGTAAAATGTCTTCCATTTGTTTGGTCTTCCTGAGAAAACCAGTGACCGTGGTCAGTACGCATAGTTTCTACTCTGTGGCACTTTGCCAGAACTATGATGCAGAGGAAAGCACTCCCAGTACCGGACTCTCTAATAGGCAACATTTCAGGCATTACATGCAGAGAGTAATCTATTGAAAGACTGAGAGGTTGAGGCCCAGTGACTGAGCCCACTGTTGAGAAAGGTATGGGAGAGAGCAGTGAAGGTATCTCCTATAAGGATATTTTAGAAGTCCCAGATCCATTACATTTCCTCAGCAAAATAAGAGGTGGGTTATATTTAGTACAAATCCAAATATCTATAGGGCCCAGGTAGGTCATTTAAACGTGGATGAGCAATATTGGTCTGATAACTCAGATAAACCTGAGAGCACATTCCCAGTCTAAATGGGTCTGTAGGATCTGGCCACTTTTTTGGCATATGAGAATACAGTGTCTAAAGCCGTGGTTCCCAACCTTTTCGTGGCCATGCTCCACCTAAGCATCTCTAAAATCCTGATGGCCCCCATCTCACATATAATTCTTATTATTCAAAAAGTGAACTCCTATTCACTATTTTAGGAAGCCTAAAAGGCCATTAACTTGGTCTAAATAAGCTTCCAAAGAACATGGCATCCATGAAAGAGAAAAATAAAAGAACGAAAGGACAGTTGAAGTACTGAGGAAGAAATCACTAAGAAATTGTTAAAAAAATAATATGAAGTGATATGAAAAAATAGCAAATAAAGTTTCAAAACATATAATAGAGAACTAAAATGCATAGATATGTCACAATATATACTTATATACTGATATGAGGCCCCTAGAACCATAAGAAATAAAAAAATTCACTGTTAACTCATTCTTGAATTGCCCCCTTAACCCTTTGCACTCGCTTGCTTTTTTCTTGATTCCTTTATTCTAATGCTAACCTTGTCGAGTCACACTCAACATCCGAGTGCAAAAGGTTAAAAATCCAATTGCCTTCCTGTGGTGCTTGTGCCCCATGTTGGGAACCACTGGTCTAAAGGAAGCTGGAGAACCATATCATTTAATGTGAAATTTCCCAGTTTTAAAAAAAATTTAAATACTCTGTGTGCTAACGCTCATTAGCTAGCAGTTTGTGACCTGAGGCCTACATGATCATTAAGGCCCTTTCCCACACTTGCTCTCTAAGTGGTTTTAAGTAAAGAATAATAAGAAAAAATTATCTAATATTTCCACAGCTATTTTCAGTTTATGAAATATGTTTCCTCTATATTATTTTGGGATACAGCTTCTATACATATAAAAGCCCAGCGACTGAACGACGGAACAACCAGAATGACTGGTTGACTAGTCACTATGACACGAACTGACCACCCGGGGACAGATGCTCAGCACAGGAGCTGCCCCCGGTGGTCAGTGTGCTCCCACAGTGGGTGTGCTGTTCGGCTGACCAGGCACAGGGTGAGGCCGAGTGTCTGCACCTATCAAATACCCGAGACAATTCAGACTCTGGCCTGACCCCACCAACTGATGCAGGCCCTCTGAGGTGTGTTCTAGAAAGAGTGTGGGGAGCTGGCATAGGCCGATGGCAAAAGGGGACGTGACTGTGGACACCCTTGGGGAGGCTGACCTGATGCCTGAGGATCCTGGAGCACAGCTGCCCTGAACATCCCTAATGGTGCCATTGACTAGGCATCACACATCAAGGATGTTCACCGAGTGGCTTTGGGGTGCAAAGCTCTCCACCAGGTTCCTCCAGAACACAGAACACACCTTTACCCAAGACATTACCCCAAAATATCAGCTCAGACTAATTTCCTCACTCAGCAGCCGCTCAGAGGGCGGGTCCACAGCCACTCGGCTGAGTGGGATGATCGGTGCTCCCACAGCGGGCTGGTCCCTGAAGGCCACGCCCCCCACCAGTGCACAAATCCATGCACTGGGCCTCTAGTTATATTATAAAAGGTTATTCACCTGCTATATATCCAAACCAGTTGTGTTCTCTCCGTCCCATTCTGTGACTGCCAGCTCAGGCAACCCCAAGGCTTCAAGGAAATGAAGTATAGGTCCAACCCCACAAAAGGCTGAGGACCTGTTCCTAATCTTTCTGGTTAAACTTGCTTTGTAAAAATCCACTCCACCTTTGATGAAGAGCTAATTCCTAAATTAATTAAACTATTACTGTTCACTTAACAAAACTTGCTAAAAACAATCACAAAGAACACTATTAACAATGGAGCAATTTCATTAATTATAAACTTTAATCCTAAATAAAAGATTAGCCCTGGCTGAGTAGATCAGTCAGCTGGAGCATCATCCTAATATGCTGAGGTTGAGGGTTTGATCTCCAGTCAGGGCACATACATGAATCAATCAATGAATGCATAAATAAGTGGAACAACAAACTGATGTTTCTCTCTCTCATAAAAAAAAATAAAAATAAGAGATTGACAAATTGAACCTAAGAGTGTATTCAAAGAATAACGAATACACAATGAAACAAAGTTTATTTCAAGAATAAAAGGATGGATTCAACATTAGGAAATCTATTAGTATATACTTCATTATGTTAATAAAGTCAGTAAGAAATGAATATAGTAATAGAGTTTATGAGAAAGTTGATTTATCTTTCTTCAAAACTTTTCTGAGGTTTTGGCCAATGCAATAGGAAGATAGAAAACTGCCTTCTTCTTAGGTGATATTGTTACTGGAAAGGGGATGGCCATGAGCAGGTCTGCCTAGGGCTGGCTGGTAGGGTGTGGGGCAGGACTACACCAGCCTTGGTGCAGAAAAGATTTCACAACACAAATCCAAGTGATGTTGAGCGTATGTTTATTAAAGCTGGGGACAGTGAGACAAGGAAGGGCTTAGCATAGAAGAAGCAACAGGAGAGACCTAGGTGGGGCTAGGTCTCTGGAAATGTTATAGGAAAGAAATCTGCCCAGGTAGGGCTGCTTTGACTCACTGGGAAGTTAGAGAAAAGGGGCCATTGGGGACAGGTCCAGGGGGTTAGCCCAGGATGAGCTGCTGCTGTCTATTGCTGGTCGCAAGTCTCGTGGGGTCCCTTAGAGTTTAGGAGATGCACACCTGTGGAGCATGAAGGAGAAGGGAAGGGTGAGGGCATTATCCCCGGTGGGAGAACACATGCTGGGAGCTTTGTTTTGAGATTTTTAAAAGCTGAGAGTTTAGAGGAAGGTCTTAGGGGAGGATATCAATAGAATATTCATCAGTTTTATGCTGATGTGCTAAAATGAGATTTATTCCCTTAACTTCATCTGTCCTTAGGTGTGAATGGCACAAATGGCACCACTCTATCTCCCTAAGTAGGGTGATTTAAGCTACTTAACCTCTGGTTAAGGAGGAGAAATGTAAACCATTTGTTCTTTTAAAAATATTTTTATTGATTTTTTTCCTTCTTTTTAGAGAGAGAGAGGAAGGGAGAGAGAGAGATAAACATCTATGAGAGAGTGAAACATTGAGCAACTGCCTCCTGCATGCCTCCTACCAGGGATTGAGCCCACAACCTGGGCATGTGGCCTGAACAGGAATCGAACTGGCAACCTTTGGGTGCATGGGATGACACTGAACCAACTGAGCCATACCAGCCAGGGCTAAACCATTTATTCTTAAGTGTCCTTGATTTAGGGAAGATAGAACTTACTAGATGGCTATAAACTGCTTGACCATTTAACTATCTGTCTCAGTTTTCCTATTCCACTTGCCAAGGAACTTTTCTAGCTTCTTACTATCCTGCCTCAATATGATCATTGACATAAAAATTCAGAAACATCAGCTGACAAAGCTACTAGGACTAATAAGACATTTGCACAGGTGGTAGGATACAAGATTACATAAAAACAGTTTTCCTCATTCATAATAACAACAAAGACTATAAAATATCTAGAAACAAACTTCACAAGAATCGTGCAAATCTACGTGAATTTTTGTGTGTAAAGATATAAAAACCTATATTCATGAGATGTTTTTCTGAATAAGAAGACTCATGATTTTGAAAAATTTAAAATAGAATAAAGAGGGGACTTGCTTTATGAGAGAGGGAATATATTACGAAGTTATAGTAAGTGTGGTATAGCATAGAAATTAGCACATAGCTAATAGAATAGATGAGAATGCTAAAAAAGACATACCCACAAATTTTATTTTTGATTAATGGTGGCACTTTAAAGTAGTGGAGAAAGAATAGATTACTCAATAAGTGATATTGGGGCAACTGGTTAACCATTTGGCAAAAAGTAAAGTGAAAAGCAAAGTGAAGATCCCTACCTCAATCCATTTAGAAGTATAAATTAGAGATTGCAAATTAACATGCCATTTTTGAGTGTAGTTTGGCAATATGTATCAAAATTTGAAATTTCCCTAATTTCTATTGAACAATTCCATTTCTTAGAACTAATTACAAGGAGGTACTTGGATAAATGTACAGAAATGTCAGTACAAGAATGTTTATTGCTGCATTGTTTGAAATAGTGAAAAACTGAAAACGACTTAAATGCCTGTAGCACATACAAACTATGGAATGCCATGAGTCTTTAAAATGATGATTCTAAAATGATGAAATAGATTTATATGTATTGTAATAAAGAATATCCACATCGTATTAAGTTAAAATAATACCATGTTTTAAATCTGTAGGTATTCTTTGATCATTTTTTTTAAATGTGTGAAGGTATAGAAAAGCCCAGGTTCAATAGCTAATTGTTTCTTTTTCATTTCCAATAGGTAGAGTCTACTTTTTGACTAGAAAATTCTTCCCCTCTCTTAGCTCTTTCACCCAGGTAACTTCAACAGGAGTACATCCTTACACTTCTTGTGGGGAGGGGAGCCGACACCTATCCTAGGTAAGCTTGCTCTCCTAGAACCCTGTACTTGCCATGCTACCTATAAACCATACTGCACCTTCTTATTGATCTGAATTATTTTTTGTTTTTTCTTTAGATTCTAATCTAAGCCCCATGAGGTCAATCTTGTTCACTCGAGAGCCTAGCACAGTATCTGGCAAACAACCTTCACTTGAGCTCTTGCTGTATGTCATCTACCATGCTAGGTACTTTAAATGATATCACCACACCCTTAGGTAGACACTATTATCATCTCCATTCTGAAGATGAGGAAACGGAGTCCGGTTGCGAAGCCTGTCCCAAATGCCACTACTTGCGTTGGGATCCATTCCCAGGCCTGTGTGGCTCTTGGCCACTACACTCAGTATACGGCGACCAATAACTATCGGAGAAAATACAACCAACCGTGGCCCGAGGATCTCTGGATGGGGATGTTGCCGTGGTGATTTAGCACTAGAAGCCCTTTAATGAAACTTCATTACCATGCAGACACTCGCCAGCTCCTCGCTTAAGCACCAGCCTGCCGAGCCCGGAAGGGAGCGGTAGGGGCGGGGCGGCTTCCGGGGGCGGGGCGGGGTCAGCGCTCCGGGCGGAAGTCGGGAGGTTCGGTGGTCCGAAGACGCTGGCTTGTGACACAGAGGGGGAGAAGAAAGGCCTGCTGGAAGGTTGCCTCTCCATTCCTTCGGTCCCGGGCACCCTTGGAAAAAAAACCAACACCCGGCCCGCGGCAAGTCCCTTCCCCCAGGCTCTCTCCGCTCGATTTCGCCACCGTTATGTGGGAAGCGAATCCGGTGAGTAGCCGGGCGGGACGGGGCGGACCCAATGGGCGGGGTTGGTGGGAGAGGGGCAGGAGGGGGTTTCCGGGAACTGCTCCCCCTCACCCGCTTCAGGCTGGATCTTGAGTTCCGGAGCTCAAAGATCCCGGCCCTTGCGGCTTCCCCAGCACTGCCTTTGAGTGGTGGAAAGGGCCTGGTGGGTTCTCCAACGTGGTATTGCTTTCCCGTTAGTTGCTTATTTTACTTGCTGTGGTTTCTCCGCTTTCCTCCCTTCATCTTTTTAAACTCTGTTTTGCTTTCTAATTGGAGTTATTGGGCTTCGGACCTGTTACTCTTCCTTTGCTTTAGGTGTACTTGCCAGTCCCACTTACCTAAAGCTAGGGGATTCGACCCGCGGGTCTTGAATGGGCCTGGAAGGAACTGTCATTACTTCCCTTCTTGGTGAACAGTCACTTAAAACTTGGGGGACCGAGGATATGTGCTAAGCCTCTCGATTGTGAAGTTCTTAGATATTTCTTTTTCAGTGGACAGAAGTGATGACCTGGAATGTTTCAGCTGCAAGTTTTGTCTCCCTCGTTTGATTCTGGTATATGCGTTATGCCTGCATGTATTTTTGTCTGTTTTGCTTTTATACATTTATTTAATGTGCAGCCCTCAAAGAGTGCAATCTCTTTGCCAAGAATATTCCATTAATCTCTTGTTAGAGTTGAAATTACTTCGTAACATGGCAAATGTACACTATTTATGCCTTATGAGTTGACTGGGAAAATGGCACAATCACATTTCAACAAATTGTTGGACTAAATATGTGAAACTACTCCATATGCAGAGATATCTGCCTAAATTTACTTTATAACCCTGTTTCCATACTCTCAAAAACTTCTTTTATGTAATTAATATTTTTCTTTCATTTCCAGAATATATTTCCAGATAAATTGGAGAGTTTATCAGTTAATTCAGTTAGATTTTAAAAAATATGTTTTTATTTATTTTAGAGAGAGGAAGGGAGAGGGGTAGAGAGATAGACACATCGATAAGGGAGAAACATATATCGCTGCCTCCTGCACACCCCCTACCAGGGATTGAGCCCACAACCCGGGCATGTGCCCTGACTGGGTATGGAATTAGTGACCTCTTGGCTCATGGTTGGATGCTCAACCACTGAGCCACATAAGCCAGGCTAATTTATTATTTTTTTTAAGTTTTTATCCAACAGAAACTAGTCTGTTAGTATGCATTTTTTGGTTGCCCGTTGTTCTATCCCAGTTCATCATGTAACAGTGGTCATCTGAGATTTATTTATTTTTTTGGTTCATACTTATAGCCCTCTATACTAGGCTACATCAGAGAAAGTAGTTGCTGGTATTTGGTTTTAGCAAAAATAATTTAGAAATACGAGAATGTGCTCTCTATATATTCAGTTTCCTGTCATCAACAATCTTCATTTTGTATCGTGTGTGTGTGTGTGTGTGTGTGTGTGTGTGTGTGTGTTCAGTTTGTATTGGCAGTCTTCCTTGTCTTGATTTCTCTGTAGCAAACCTTTTAGTCACCCAAATACATGCCTTGCTCAAAGTCACATGTTTTAAATCCTTCGCTATATTCTAAGCCAGTGATGGCGAACCTATGACACGCGTGTCAGCACTGACACGCGTAGCCATTTCTGATGACACGCGGCCACATGCCGAGGATGAAACATTTGCTGCTCCTGAGGATGAAACATTTGCGACTAGAGTCTTGGAGTTAGTTTTTTCCTCAAAGTGACACACTACCCGAGTTATGCTCAGTGTTTTGGCGAAGTTTGACACACCAAGCTCAAAAGGTTGCCCATCACTGTTCTAAGCTCTCTATGGGCAGGGAGTTTTGTCTGTTTTGTTTACTATGGTATCCTCAGTCTAGAGAATGGAGCCTGGCACACTTAGTAGGCACTCAATAAATATTTGTTGAATTAATAAAGGTGTTTGTGCTAGAGAGAGTCCTTTGCTTCCACTATTCTCCCTCCTCCATCACATAAACATCAGCATTTGCTATTGGGTCATTTGTATGTTTGTGAGGATTATAAAGGCATCAATGAGTGTCTCATTTATGTGGTTTGTTATATCATTATCTCGTTTCTTTGTAAGAAATGCTGTTTTCTCTGTAATCACCCTAACAATTTTGCTTGATTTCAGTAGAGTAGACTGACTTTTGTCAAAAGTACTGACCTTCTGCATAGTGCCCCTTATATACTACCATAATATGCCTTAATGCTACCGGATTTGCTTACTTACTGATGTTGTTTTTCTTCCTATAACCGTATGAATGCTGACAACAAAGACAATTTAGTTTTTAAAAATACAGTCAACATTCTGCATGTGGATTTCTCTAGTAATTCATTAGTTTCTTTTAATAAGAAGAGGCATCTGGATAGTCCAGCTGTGCTTATGGAATGAAATTAATGTTACTGTAAGCCAAACAATTGGGAAGGTTTTTAAAAACACAATGATCTTAAAGATAAATGCAAATGACTTTTGCATTACTCATCAATTTAAATCACTTTATTATTTCTTTCCATTGAATGAGAGAATAAATTCTACTGTATGAAGAAAGGGAATGGCCTTAATTGCCTAGTTTCTCCCCGTGTCTTTTTGTTAGTAACCATGACTTTACTATTCTACCTGTGATCTGCAAATACACCTTCTGTGTGATACTGTGAGGAAATATACCCTGGGTTATGGGTAGTTTCACTGTAAACATCTTTGCCTCAGGCACTTTTGTTACAAGCATTTCACAGCAAACATTTTCACCACACATCTAATGGGTAGGACGGCAGTTTCACCATAAAAGATAAAATAGTTGACAGCTCAGTTTCCCTTCTTCATTGATGAGTCATCCACCTTCAGCAGACAAATATTTAAGCTGGTTGTCAGTTTGGTTTCGTTTCTCCATTAACATAGTTTTTGCAGCACTCCCATTTTGATATTATGTAGCTCTTAGCCAGATTGCATACTATACTCCAGTGACAGAGTCCTCACAACTCTTCTATTTTTATATTATATAAATCTTAGCCAAGTTGCACACTATACTAGAAAATGATAACATACCAGTTATTGCATATTTTTCCGTGAGCACAGTCATCCCTCCCACCTATGAAAACCAAGTTTACCAAGCTATGGCAAACATAAAAGAGGTGGCTACTAATTCATAACAGTCTTTAAGAACATTATTAATTCTGCAGTTGGAAATTGATACCTCTCTTAATGAAGGAAGAAATTTTAGTGATAGAAGAAGTGCAATGCTGAATAAGGAGACAAATCAACAAGCAAGCAAAGTGCACTATGAACAGAAGACTTCAAAGACAATGTATTTTCATTTTTACAAAATGAAAATATATAATTTTGTTAATAATTTTTTATTTTCATTATGTCCTTTGTAATGTCTTTTTTATATTTCGTTTTTTAAATCTTTTCCAGTGAAATTTTCTATGGTTAATTAGTTGTTCTGCGAAAATGCTTGTGGCATAGATGTTTACAGTGAAACTACTGGCCATGTGTACACCGACCCCGGCCATAGTAATACTCAGAGGCCGCAGCCACCCCTTTAGGTGGAACGTTTCCATGATATGACTTGAGTGTGAAAAATTACCCCTGATCGTACAGCCTTTTCTTGGGGGAAGAACCCAAAACAAGATAACCAAGGAGCTACAAAAGCTTTAAGTACACAATTTTATTTTTCATGGAAGTCATGAGGTCAGTGATGATTCTACCGAAGCCTGCCACTGACCAGGCACCTTGAGGTAAACAGAGTGTCCCTGCCAAGGCAGACCAGGTTGACAGAAGCAGCAGGCACACTCAGTTCTGATACGAGCTCTTGGCAGTTCTCTATCCACCTGGTGAAGGTAGCCCTTGACTAATGTCCCCATTTAGGGAAGTGGCAAAATCTCTAGAAAGGAGTTGGAAGGGTTGCCATCTATACGCCTTGACTTTATCCTGCCTTTCTCTGTCTCCTTGTCATTCGTCTTACCCTCTTTGCTGGGATTGAAATAATTAGACCAGTATCATCTATGGGGGAGTTTTAGCTTCCCTCTTTCACACTGATGAGTGAAAATGAAAAACAAACATCTGTTCAAGATTACAAACTATTACAATAATACTAACTTGCTTTATACAAAGTGATAAGTTCTTCCAAAATCCCTTTGCACTTCTTAACTCATACTATTAGAATAATCTGATGGGTTAGCTAAGGGAGGGGAGATGACTTTTCCAAGAACACTCAGGTGAGTAAGCAGCAGAATTCTATCAGTTCCCATGTCCTCTTTCACCCCATTTCGTTGCTTGGTGGTAGCAGTGAGGACAGTTGTATGCCTGAATCATGCTTTACCTGCTGAGCCACCTTTTTCTCTGTTCTTTTATATTCAGAGCTGCTTCCAAACTCCCTTGGCACTATGATTCTATCTCCTTTTTCTGTCAAACTTCTTGAAAGAATAGTCATTTTTTATCGTTCTTACTCATACCTCAGCTCCTCCAGCCCTACTTCTGCTCCTAACCCTTACTTGCTAGGAGGTCACAAAGTGCTTTTGAATCACTACATACAGTGGCAACCTTTACGTCTTCAACCTCTTCTTTTTTTCTATAACATTAATGCCATTAGAGGTGTTTCCCATAGCTCCCCCCCCCCCCCCGAGACTATACTCCTTTGGATTTCTTCTTTCTATGATTTATCATTGAATTATAATCTTGTCTTAGCTGTACTGCCTTCTTTTACCCCTGAAATGTTCTACCTTAACCTTTTGTTGTTGTTCCTCTCAGCACATTGTTTTGTTGAGCTCCGTGGCTTCAGCTCTCACGCTGGTGAATACGCCTGCCGAATGTGCACCTATAGTCATGACCCCTCGAACTGGGGTATGGACAGTTCTGGTGGCCCCCCTGACAGTTCAAAGTTAGTATGTGTAAAGCAGACTCACTCAGTCAGTGATTTATTTCACCCAGTCAACAAATATTTAGTAATGTATCTGGTACATATAAAACACCATTCTAAACACGGGGGAGGGAGGTTACAAACATGGATCAAATCAGAGCCTGCCTCTCAGGGTTCTTGTAATATACTTTAGGGGGGAAAGTGATACCAGAGGGTATCTGGGGGGTGGGGGGAGAGGGGGAGGTGGGGCTAGGAAGGTTTACATTTGAGCTAGGTGTTCAAGTTATAAAAGTAGTTGTATGGGAAGGTCAAAGGAAGCAAAATGACCAAAGCCCATGGAAGTGAAAGAGAATGGCAAGTACAGTTTGGACAAAATGAAGGGAAGTGGAGAAGATGTAAAGGCTTTAATGAGTAAAGGCTCAGTATTGGTATCTTCAGAGAATGAGGATGGAGGGGTTGTGGGCAGTGGTAACAAACATCTATGTGATATCTTCTGAGTCAGCTGGTGTATTTTATAGACATACCCTCAAGCTAGGGGGAGGATATGTGTCTGGAAATGAAAGTTCTATAGAGAACATAGTGTCTGTGCAGATGTGTTCTTAGTACCAACATACAATCAGGGGCTCATATACTGATATCTTAATCTTCTTGACATTCTTTGTAATTGTTCTAACACTGGAGTTAGTTTGGCTAAGCTGAGAGTAAGTGTGACATGCCAGTGTTTGGTGGCTGGGGGCAGTGCTAAACAAACAATGCCCAAACTTAGGTCATCTTACACTTCCGTGAGGTAGGAATTAATAAATTATTAGCCTCATTTTTTAGTGACAATTCTAAGGGTCAGGTTTGGTGAACTTTCTGGATAAGGACAGACAGATTTTAAATTTAGAATTTTCTTGCTCCAAACACAGACTCTTTCCAATCTAACTTAGGATATAAGATTTAAAGTAAGTAAAAAAGGACCTGTGAGAGAAGTCACAGAGAGTCAGAGATAAAGGAGGGATTCTGAGCTAGAGAAAATCAGGACATTTTTGTAACATCCATGTTTTTAGAACTTTTTTGTAGTGGTATAACACCTGAGCAGGAATAGAGAAATAAGGTGGCCTTCCCAGAAAGGAGAACAGTTTGAGATAAAGCTGGAGGCAATGTTTGCAATAGAGGTTTCAAGGAATGGGATGAGATGATATGTTCAGTGTGACCCACTGGGCCTAAAATACTCAAGCAGAATGGTGAGGTGCTTATGCAGCTTCCTCTCTAAGAGAGTAAGCTGCTTTTGAAATGATGCCTGATGGCTCTCATTTATTTATTGAGCACCTACTATATGCCAGTCACTTCTAAGTCCCAGGGTTTACAGTGGTGAACAGAACAGACTAGACCCCAGGACTCATGGGTTTTCTGTCTGGTGCAGGGAAGCAGACATTAAGCCAATAATTACACAAATAACATTTAACTACAATTGTAGAAGCTCTAAAAGAAAAAAAGAGTACCATGGCAATGTATAACGAGAAGAGCTGGTACTAGGCTGGAAGATCAGGTAAAGCCACTTTTACAGAGATCTGAAGGACTGAACTAGAGTTACCCAGGTAAAAGTTGGTTGGGAGGCAAAGAGGGCTATTCCAACAGCAGAAATAGTATGCACCAAAGCCCTGAGGCAGAAGGGAGTTTGGTGTTTGAGGAACAGAGAGAAGCTATGTGTGGCTGGAACAGAGAGAACCAGGAGACGAGGCCAGTAGTTAGGTAGGAACTAGGCCATGCCTGGCTTTGTGGCATACATTTAAGATTATTCTTAAAGGAGTTGAAAGCCATTAAAGGATTTTAAATAGGAAGTGACATGAACATGTTTGTTTTTAAAAAGACCATTCTGGTTGCTGTATACAAAATGAGTTGTGTATTAGAGAGTGGTAGGCAGATAATGGCCTCCCTGTTCTAATCCCTGTAAATGGAAATGTGTTAGGTTACATAGCAAAGGGGAATTAAGATCTCTAACTAGCTGACCTTAGGATAGGGTGGCTATTTTGGACTAATATAGGTGGGTTCAATGTAATCACAAGCGTTCTTACAAGTGGAATATGGAGGCAGAAGAAATGAGTTAGAGGGAGATGTAACTAGGAAGAATAGGCAAAGAGACACAAGGTTGCTGGCTTTGGAGATGAAGTTGGGGGTGGGGGGCGGGGGCCATAAGGCAAGAATTATGGGTAGCTTCTAGAAGCTGGAAAAGCCAAGGAAATAGATTCCTCTGTACAACCTCCAGAAAGGAATCAAGCCCTCCTTGAATTTAGCCCATTGAGTCCCATATCAGGTTTCTACAGAACTGTAAGATAATAAATTTGTGTTGCTTACATTTGTTGTCATTTGTTCCAGCAGCAATTGAAAACTTGACAGAAGTGCGTCAGAAAGGCTGCTGGAAGACCACTTACGAAGCTGTAGTATAGTCCTGGGTGGAGATGAAGGTACTTGGACTAAGTAGGTGGAAGTGGAGGGAGAGCAGAGTGAAGCAGTTCAAGCTGCACTTTGGTGAGTGTTAGTTCCCTGGCACAGGCAGCCAGGAAGGAAATGTTTTCATTGAGATGGGGTGACTGGGAAAAGGGGAGAGATGGGAAAGATAAAAAGTTTGGAGCCTATTACAGGTTTAATGTGCCCGTGAGGCATTCAGGTAATAACGTCAGAGAGGCAATTGGATAGGTGAGTCTGGCAGCAGAGGAAGAGGCTAGGGTAGAAATGCAGTTTGGGCCTCAGCCTTTAGAGATGGCTTTTGCAATCATGGGAGTAAGTGAGACCCCTAGGACAGTGTTTGTCAAACTTTCTGACTCATTCAGACCACCAATTTAAATAGTAAAGCAGCATTTTAAAAATTAATAGTAAAGCAGCATTGTCATTGAAAAAGATGATTTTTTTTGCAGCCTCTTACGAAGTGTGCAACTAGCTTGAGATATAGATTAGACCCAGCAGTTTGATTTTTTTTTAAACCCAATATTTCTACTAAATTAGGAGCCCTCATGCTATAATCAGAGATTGTCAAGATTTGCAACTGGTATTTGCTGGATGTCAGGTGTTATAGAATATCAAGATCACATACAGACTGAGGAATTATGGGCAGATTTCTCCCTGAAGACCATTCCTAGTGCTCTATGAGTTGCCAAATTGACACGCTGATAATATTAAGTAACTGTAGGGATGAAGGTTTCAGCCAGCCTGAGTGTTTGGAAGAAAGGAGGAAAGATATTCTTAGTCATTCTTTGATTATTTTAGTCTCTGGAAAATACCTGTTTATGTTTTGTTGTAACAGGTGGCTGTGTTCTATATATACTTATAATTATGATAATAAAATCAGTCTCATTCTCTGGTGAGTAAAGAAAACCATCAGATTCTGGGAAGAAATCATGCTCTAGCAGTTGAGCTGTTTGGTGACTTTGAAAAATCTGGTATCTATTAATCAGCATTAAAAATTGGGGTATTTTGACCTTGAAGTGGTGGGTTCAGGTTATTTAAGATGCTGAGTATATGTCAGCGATACTTAAGCAGGCCTCTAGAAATCAAGAAAGATTTTATTGGTATTATTAGCATCATGAAGACATGTTTTTGTCTTCTTCCTCCTTTCAGAAACTTGTCAGCACCTTTTTTCCCTTGACAGCCAGTAAACTTGAGTGGGAGGAGTAATTTTGCAAACACTGCCATTTTTTCTTACAGCTTCTGAGAGCACATACTCTGAATGTGCTGACGCTAATTTTCATTATTTCCTTCAACACACAGCTACAACTAGGAGCATATTATATACTTTTAACTGTTCCATGTTTGTAACATCTTTTAGTAATACAACACCTTTTTTGCTATTTGTATAGCTTGTGCTCAGACAGTTTTGAATGTGTTGCACCTTTTTCAGCCTGTGTCACACAGCGCACAAAAATACTGTCTAAATGAAAACTGTCATTCCCCACAGTGAGTTCTCATTGATCAGCAGAACAAAGCAATGTTGAGTACTTGTACCTCCTTACATACTATATATACAGGGTGGGGCAAAAGTAAGTTTATAGTTGTTTATATGGAAAATAATACAATAATTAATAAATAATAATACAAGAATAAATTCTGTGATTTACATACTCACAACTGTAAACCTGCTTTTGCTCCACTGTATTTTCTTTGGTGAAGTGTCTACTTAAATGCACTTAAAAAAAAATTGAGCCATTTATCCTATAAAAAGCAAATAGCAAGATGATAAACCTAACCATATCAATAATTATACCATAATAAATGCTCTAAACACCCCAATTAGAAGGCAGATTGTTAGACTGGATTAAAAAGCAACGCCCAACTATAAGTTGTGTCCAAGAAGCACACTTTGAATATAAAGACAAAATAGGATAAAAATAAATGGAAGGAGATGTACAGTGCTAACATGGTAAAGAGAAGGCTTCAGTGGTATATTAGTGTTAAAGTAGATTTCAGATGTAATGATTTTGAGGTAATGAACACCACTTCCTAATGATAAAGTGGTCAGTGAATTAGTAACAATCCTAAACATTTACATACCTAATAATAGAGCTTCAAAATTTATGAAGTAAAACTAAGAACTGTAAGAAACAGTAGACTAATTTCATTATAGTTGGAGATTTAAATTCTCTATAATTGACAAAATAACTAGATAGAAATGAGCAAGAATATAGCAAACTATTACACTAATAGCAACAATATTGACCAACTTGACTGAATTGACACTTAAAAACCATTATAACCCAACAACAGCTAAATACACTTTTTTTTTTTCAACTACACAAAGAACATTTAACAAGATAGGCCATATTCTGGGCCATAAAACAACTCTCAAAGTTTAAAAGGAACCAAATCATAAAATGTACTATCTGATCAAAATGGAATTAAATTAGAAATCAATAGAAGAAATACCTGTAAAATTCCCAAGATTTGGTAAATAAATAACACACTTTAAAATAACCCATTGGTCAAAGAAATAAAAAAGGGGAAATAGTATGAAACAACATGTCAAATTTGTGCTATGCTTCTAAAACAGTACTTAAAAGGAAATTTATAGCTAAACTAATGCCTACATTGAAAAAGAAAAAAGTGTCACAAATCAATGATTATAGCTTCCTCCTTAAGAAAGTAAAAAAAGAAGAGATTAAACTCAGGCAGGAGCAAGAAAATAAAAGTTTAGAGTGGAAATTATTACGAAAAATAACAGAGAAAATCAATAAAATCAAAAGCACTTTTTGGGGGAACATCAGTACTATTGATAAACCAGAGAGATCAGGAGAAAAATAATACAAATTACCAATATTAAGAATGAGATAGGTGACTCTGGCCAGGTAACTCACTTGGTTTAGAACGTCGTCTCAATATGCCAAGTTGTGGTTTCAATGCCTGGTCAGGGCACATAGAAGAAGCAACCATTGAATGTATGAATAAATGGAACAACAAATCAGTGTTCTTCTCTCTTTCCTTCCTTCCCCTTTTCCTCTCTCTCACTCTCTTCCTCCCTCCTTTCCTCTCTCCCTCCCTTCCTCTCTCTCACAAGTCAATAAATAAAATTTATTTTAAAAAAGGAATGAGCTCGGGCTGGTGTTTCTCAGTGGTTAGAGTGTTGGCCCACTCACTGAAGGGCATGTACCTGGGTTGGGTTCGATCCTCAGCTCTGGTTGAGCACATGTAGGAGACAACCATTCGATGTGTCTCACTCACATCGGTGTTCCTCTATGTCTCTGTCCCCTTCCCTCCCTTCCATTGTCTCTAAAAATCAATGGAGAAAATATTCTCAGGTGAGAATTAACAAAAAAAGGAGGAAAGGAAGGAAGGGAGGGAGGGAGGGAGGGAGGGAAGGAGGGAAGGAGGGAAGGAGGGAAGGAGGGAAAGAAAAGAATGAGAGAGGTAATATCACTACATCCTATATAATAAAAGCCTAATATGCAAATTGTCCCCTTGACCGGGAGTTCGACCACTCACTATGACTTGCGCTGACCTCCAGGGGGCGGCATGGAACATGAGCGTTGGTGACTCGGCACTGGCAGTGGGCAGCAGTGGAGGCACTGCCAGCTCCGATGGGCCCCAACGAGAGTGGGACCGTGGCGGGATGGTGGAGCAGGTGAACAGGCGGTGCCAGGCCAAGGTGGGTGCGAGTGGGGCCCAATCACCCCGCCGATCACCCTGTTGACGGTGACCAGCGGCAGGGGGCAGGGCCGCTGCCCGGCTCCCAGGCACTGAGGGAGCCAGGCGGGGGCCCAATAGCCCCATCTGTCACCCCACAGATGGCGACCAGTGGTGGCAGAGGGCGGTGGGGCTGCTGCCCGGGTCCCGGGCGCTGAGGGAGCCATTTGGGGGATCCTATCGTCCTGCAGACAATGACCAGTAGTGGGGGGGTGGGGCCGCCACCTGGCTGCCAGACTCTGAGGGAGCTGAGTGGGGGCCCGATAGCCCCGCCAGTCGACCCACAGATGGTGACCAGTGATGGCAGCAGGGAGCGGGGCCACCACCTGGCTCCCAGGTGCTGACGGAGCCGGGCAGGGGCCTGATGACTCAGGCAGAGGGGGGCGTGCGGCGGCTAGGGGCCAAGGTGCTGCCCAGGGCCCAGAGGTCAGCTGGGACCTGCCCTTCCACGCCAGACGCTCGCGCTTCGATCGCCAGCCAGGCCGAGGGACCGCACCCGTGAATGAATTTCGTGCACCAGACCTCTAGTATTCTATAAATACCCTATATAATAAAAGGCTAATATGAAAATGAACCGAATGGCGGAACAACCAGCCACTATGATGCGCACTGATCACTAGGGGCAGACACTCAACGCAGGAGCTTCCCCCTGGTGGTCAGTGCACTCCCACAGGGGGAGTGCCGCTCAGCAAGAAACTAGGCTCACGGCTGGCGAGCGCAGCGGCAGTTGCGTGAGCCTCTCCTGCCTCCGCAGCAGCGCTAAGGATGTCCGACTGCTCGCTTAGGCCTGCTCCCTGGGAGAGAGGGGGCTTAAGCAGGCAGTTGGACATCCCCCAAGAGCACCCGGACTGTGAGAGGGCGCAGGCCGGGCTAAGGAACTCCCGCCCCCGCTTCCACCCCAAGTGCATGAATTTCGTGCACTGGGCCTCTAGTTAAAGGATAATAAGGGAATGTTATGAACAACAATGTCAATCAATATGACAACTTAAATGAAATGGACATACTGTTTCTAAGATACAAACTACCAAAGCTACCTCAAGAAGAAATAAATAACATGACTATCCCAATATCTATTAAAGAATTTGTATTTGTAAAAAAAAAAAAAGCCTACACACAAAGAAAACTCGAGTTGCAGATGGTTTCACTGGTGAATTCTAACATTTAAGGAAGAAATAAAATCAATTCTGCACAAATGTTTAGAAAATTGAAGTGAAGGTAATATTTTACAACTCATTCTAAGAAGCTGTCATTACCCTGATACCAAAAGAAGTCAAAGATATTACAGGAAAACTATAGACCAATATCTCTAATGAACATAGATGCAAAAATTCTAAACAAAATTTTAGCCAATCAAGTGTAGCAATAAATAAGAAGGTTGTTGCATCATTATCAAATGGTGTTTATACCAAAAAATGCAAGGTTTAATATTTGAACAGCAATCAGTGTAATTCACCATATAAACAAACTTAAATGAAAAACCATATAATCATTGCAGTGCTTGCAGAAAGAAACATTTGACAAAATCCAGGAAAAATCTCAAAAACCTGGGAATAGAAGAGAACTTGCTCAACCTGATAAAGGAAGTGTGGGAAAGGGTTAACTCCGCAGTCTTGTGTGGCTCAAAACCTGTACAATCTCAAGAAAGGCCTGTTTCCATGACTGCTCTTTGCCTAGCACCAGGGAACTGAGCTCTTGAAATGGTTTGTCTAATGAGTGTATTTGTATGTTTGACACCTAGAGCCATGCCTTACCAGTTTGTTCAGAGAGTTTATACTAACTGTGATTTATAGTGAATATCTGCTTTTCCTCTGGAGCTCTGGAACTTCAGCATATGCTCATGTGACTAACTCCCAATAAAGACCCTGGACATCTAGGCTCAGGTGAGCATCCCTGGTTGGCAGCACTTTGCACTAGTTGTCATACATGGTTGCTGGAAGAACTAACTGTGTCCTATGTGACTGTACACTTGGAAGCTTGTACATGTTTTCCTTCGACTTTAGTCCATGTGCTTGTTCCCTTTGCTTATTTCACTCTGTATACTTTTACTGTAATAAACTGTAACCATGAGTAGAACAACATCTGAGTCCTGTGAGTCCTTCTTCTGTGAGCCTGAGGGTGACCTTGGGGACCTCTGACCCAGGGGCATCTACAAAATACCTCTGTAACATTAAACTTCATAGTGAAAGACTGAATACTTTCTCCTAAGATTAGGAACAAGGAAATGATGTTCATTCTTTATTTAACATTGTACAAGAGATCATATTCCGTGCAATAAGGCAAAAAAACAACAACAAAAAAAGAATGGGCCATCTGTGAGAAGATATACATAGATAGAGATAAATCTTCATATGGTAATGGTTTCATGTGTGCCAGAACTTACATATCTATATCATTTATATCTATATCCTATATAATAAAAGCGTAATATGCTAAGTGTCCGACTGATCAGTTGACCATTTGGTCGACTGCTCAACCAGTCACTGTGACACCACTGACCCCCAGGGGGCAGACTCTGAACTGTAGGTTAACTTGCTGCTGGGGTCCGGCCGATTGGGACTGGGCGAGAGGGCCGGACATGCCCTGGAGCCCTGCTGTGGTCCCTCCCCAGCCATCTGGCCCCTATTGGGGTGGCCAGCCAACCTCCTGCAATCGCTCCCTGGCCAACCCCCAACGGCCCCGATCGGGTTGGGCGAGATGGCCCGATTGGCCCTGAATGCTGTCCAGGCTGAGGGGCCCCATCCGTGCACAAATTCATGCACTGGGCCTCTAGTATATCTATATGTGTATAGATATATGATGCCTAAATAGAAAATCAGATGGAATGTCCAAAAATATCCTAGAACTAATAAGTGAGTTTAATAAGGTTGCTGGATAAGGATCCATATACAAAAATCAATGTATCTCTTTATATTAGCAATAGTCAGAAACTGAAATTTTAAATGCAATTTTACTTATAGTACTAGAGGCCAGGTGTATGAAAATTCATGCACTGGAGTGGGGGTCCCTCAGCCTGGCCTGCCCGCTATCACAGTCTGAGAGCCCTCAGGGGTGGGAGGCGATGCCCCCATCACACCTCTGCTGCTGCCACTGCTGGCAGCGCAAGCCTCGGCCAGCCCTGGTTACCTGAGCCTCTGGTGGCTCCCAGACTGTGAGAGGGGGCAGGCTGGGCTGAGGGACCCCCCCTCCAGTGCATGAATTTTCATGTACCGGGCCTCTAGTATGAAATACTTAGGCACCAATTTTCCATAATAGGTGTGCAAGATTTATACACTAAAATCTGTAAAATATTACTGAAAACAGTTAAGACCTAAATAAGCCAAGAGACATACCTCATTCATGGGTTGGAATACTCCATATTGTTAAGATGCTGATTCTCTTTAGACAGATTGCTAGGCAATCCCAATCAAAACTGTAAGGACCTAGAATAGCTAAAGCAATTCTGAAAAGGAGAAATTTGGAGTGCTAGCACTACCTGATTTAAAGATTCAGTATGAAGCTATAGTAATCAAAGTAATTAAGCTATGACATCATGGTAGAGAAAACAATTTTTGAAAGAGAATAGAGAGTCCAAAAATAGACCCACAAATGTATAGTTAACTGATTTTTTTTTTTATAAAGGTAAAATTCAATGAAGAAATCAAAGTTGTTTCAACAAACAGTGCTGGAATAATTGAATATCCATAGGTGAAAAAAAATGAACTTCAATACATACTTTGCACCACATGTACAGACAAATTTAAAATTTGATCATGGACCTAAATGGCAGCTATAAATTCTGTAAATTTATAGAAGAAAGCGTAAGAGAAAACTACATTTCTGTAAGAAAACAATAAAAATCTTAAAAAAAGAAATAAAAAAATCTTTGTAACATTGAATGGGCAATGATTTCTTAGGTATGACTCCAGAACCATAATCTATAAAAGAAAAATTTGATAAATTTGACTGCATAAAAATGAAAAAACTTTTATGCAGCATAGAAAATATAGTCAATATTATAATAACTATGTATGATGCCATTTGGGTACTAGAGATATCAGGGAGAATACTGATATTTAAGTATATGATTGTCTAGCCACTTTGATGTACACCTGAAACTAATACAAAATAATGTTGAATGTAAACTAATTGAAAAATAAAATTTTAAATGTTTGCTGTTCAAAACATACAGAAAAGATAATGAAAATCTAAGCCACAGAATGGAGAAAATTTTTGTAAAAGCATATATCTGAAAAAAGGATTTGCATTTAGATATAGTAAGAACTCTCAAAACTATAACCAAAAAAATAACTTAATAAAAATGAGTTAAGGATTTGAACAGACACTGCACAAAGAAGACAAATAGGTAGAAAATAAGTACATGGAAAGATGCTCAGCCTCATTCTTCACTAGGGAAATGCAAATTACAACCACAGTAAAATATCACTACATTTCTATCTATTAGATTGGCTACAATTTAAAAGTCTGACTATACAAAGTCTTGGTGAGGATGTGGGGCAACTAAAACTTAACACAGTGTAGATGGGAATATAAAATGATACATCACTTTTTAAAAGTTTAGTTATTTCTTAGAATTTTAAGCACACATCTATCATGATTTAGCTATTGAACTCCTAGATATTTACCCAAGAGTAAAGAAAGCATATGTTTATACAAAGACTTGTGCATAAAAATTATAGCAGCTTTATTTATAATAGTAAAACATGGAAATAACCCAGGTGTTCACCAACAGGTAAAGGGATAAACTGTGATATATCCATATAATGGAATATTGTTCAGCAGTACAAGGGAATTAACTCTTGATATACACAATAGCATGGATGAATCTCAAAATAATCATGCTGCCCTAGCTGGTTTGGCTCAGTGGATAGAGCGTCGGCCTGTCGACGGAAGGGTCCTGGGTTCGATTCCAGTCAAGGGCACATGCCCGGGTTGCAGGCTTGATCCCCAGTGGGGGGCATGCAGGAAGCAGCCAATCAATGATTCTATGTCATCATTGATGTGTCTATCTCTCCCTCTCTAAAATCAATAAAATATTTTTTAAAAATAATCATGCTGACCGAAAGAAGCCAGACAAAAATAAGGGTACATACAATATGATTTTATGTATACAAATCGTTAGAAAAGGCCAACTATAGTGACAGAAAGCTGGTTAGTGGATGCAGGGGAGAGGCATGAAAAAATTTTGGGGGTGATATATATGTTCATCATCTTCGTATGGTAATGGTTTCGTGTGTGTCAGAACTTATGAAATTGTACACCTTAAATGTAGTTGGTTGTTTGTCAGTTATACCTCAATAAAGCTGTTAAAAATATACTATTGTTTTCTAAGTCTAAAAACTAAAGTAACACAGTGTGGTCTCAAATGGAGGCACACTGCTGGCAAAATAGGAATAGATGAGGGAGCTTATGAGACTTGACCCTTGTGTGTTCCTAGAGACTTACCTAGCTGTCATCCTGATTTTTTCTAATGTATAAAGAAAAGGCTTTCAAGTAATTTATAATTTCTTATGAATTTTCCTTTTGTCCACTATCTGTTCAGGCTTCTAACACCTTCTAGAATTTCTTGTTTTCTTCAGAATCTTTTTGTTCAAAGCATCATTTTAGATTGACTATCATTTTTAACTTGGCTAGAAGAGTCCAATTCTATGTTCCTTAGCTTTTAAAGGGATATTTTTATTTAGATGTACTTCATATACCATAAAATTCACCCACTTAAAGTGTGTAATTTAATATTTTTAGTAGATTCCCAGGGTTGTGCAACAATTACCACAGTTTATTGTTAAAACGTTTTCATCACCCAAAAAAGAAACTCCTACCCATTACCAATTCATTTCACCTCTTTGTCAGCCCTAAGTAATCACTAATGTACTTCTTGTCTTTATAGATTTGCCTACTCTGTACACTTCAATGGAATCATCCATAATCTGGTCTTTTGCATCTTGCATCTTTCACTGAGCAAAATGTATTTAAGGTTTGTCCATGTAGTATTTATTAGTGCTCCATTCATTTTTAAGGCTGAATGATATTCCATTGTACTGTGAAGTACATGTTTTTTCATTCATTCATCAGTTGATGGAAGTTGGGTTGTTTCACTTTTTGGCTATTATGAGTAACTAGAGGCCTGGTGCACGAAATTCGTGCACAGAGGAGCGGGAAGGCCCTCAGCCCAGCCTGTGCCCTGGGGGGATGTCTGACTATTGGTTTAGGTCTGATCCTGGCAGTCGGACATCTCTCTCGCAATCTGGGACTCTGCATGCACCAGTGACCATACTTTTCATACAGGTGAATGGCATCTTGCTGTTGTATGGGCAGCTACATTTTTTTGCCCTGATTATAAAAAGTCGTACATAACATGATCCTTCTGAGGCAATAGTACCATTTCCCCCATCTTATGGGTGGAAAAACTGAAGCAGAGAGAAGTTAAGTAATTGGCTTTGTCACACAGTTATAAGTGTCAGAATCAGGGCTGACCCCAAAATGTGCAAGCCAGAGTCCACGTGTGTCATCGCTGCACCATCCTGTGTTTTCAGTGTTAGAGTAGCCTTGCCAGGTTTTAATTTTTAAATCTAAGAGACTATTCCCAATACATAGGGTAGGGTCCTTAGGCCTGGCTGGCGACCAGGGCTGATCTGTGGGGTGACCGGCGGGTGGGGCGATCGAGGCGCCCCCGCTGGCCCCCGCCTTGGCTGGCGGCCTGTCACTGCCCACTGGCCAAGCCCCGCCCCCCCAATCACCACCCTGGGTCGCCTCCATCTCGGGTGGGGGGGGCAGACGCGTGTCGTAGGGACCGGTCATTCTGCAGGTCATTCTGCCATTTGATCGATTTGCATATTAGGGTTTTATTATATAGGGTTTTATTACTAGTATATAGGATTTTCCTATTAATATTTATATATTTGTATGAATGTATATTTTTGCTCTTAGGTATATACCTTGAGGTGGAATTACTGGCTTATATGTTAATTCTTATGTTTAACTTTTTTGGGAACTGCAAACTTTTCCAAAGTAGTTGCACCATTTTACATTCCCACCAGTAAATATTATACAATGGAGTAAGGAACCTATGAAGGTTCCAATTTTTCCACAATCTCAACAACACTTGTTATTGTCTGTCTTTATTTTATTTTTCAATTACAGTTTACATTCAATGTTGTTTTGTATTAGTTTCAGGTATACAGCATAGTGGTTAGATAATCACATACTTTACAAAGTGTTTCCCTTCATATTTCCAGCACCCACCTGGCACCATACATAGTTATCACAATATTATTGACTAGATTCCCTCTGCTGTACTTTATATCCCATGACTATTTTGTAACTACCAATTTGTACTTCTTAATCCCTTCACCTTTTTTACCCAGGCCCCCAACCTGCCTCCTCTCTGCAACAGACTATATCAGTCTATAGTCTGTTGCAATTTTTTCGTTCATTTATTTTGTTCTTTAGATTCCACATATAAGTGAAATCATATGGTATTTGTTTTTCTATGACTGACTTATTTCACTTAGCATAATACCCTCTAGGTCCACCCATGCTGTTGGTAATGGTAAGATTTCATTCTTTTCTATGGCCGAGTAATATTCCATTATATACATGTACCACCTATTTTTAATGACTCATCCACTGATGGACACTTGGGTTGCTTTCATATATTGGTTGTTTTAAATAACCCTGCAGTGAATATAGGAGGTGCATATATTCTTTAGGGCTTCTGTGGATATATATCCAGAAGTGGAATCACTGGGTCATAAAGCAGTTCCATTGTTAATTTTTTAGGACTCTGTACTGTTTTCCATAATGGCTGTACCAAACTTCATTCCCACCAACAGTGCATGAGGATTTCCTATTAGCCATATCCTCACCAATATTTGTTGTTTGTGGCTTTATTGATGGTAGCCATTCTGACAGGTGTGAAATGATATTTCATTGGGGTTTAATTTGCATTTCTCTGACAATTAGTGACATTGAGCATCTTTTGATATTTCTGTTTGCCATCTCTTTGGAGAAGTGTCTATTCAGGTCCTCTGCCCATTTTTAAAATTAATTTATTTGTGGGTTTTTTGGTGCTAAGGTGTGTGAGTTCTTTATAAATTTTGGATATTAACTCCTTACTAGATGTATTATTGGCAAATATGTTCTTTCATTTAGTAGGTTGTCTTTTTGTTTTGTTGATGGTTTCTTTTGCAGTAAAAAAAAACTTTTTTAGTTTAATATTGTCCCACTAGAGACCCGATGCATGAAATTCGTGCAAGAGTAGGCTTTCCTTCCCCCAGCTGCTGGCACCAGTTTCCCTCTGGCACCCGGGACCCAGGCTTCCCTCTGGCCCCGGCTTCATCCGGAAGGACATCCGGTCTAATTAGCATGTTACCCTTTTATTATTATAGATTTGTTTATTTTTTCTTTTGTTTCCCTTGCCGGAGGAGATATATCAGACAAAAATATTGCTAAGAGAAATGTCAGAGATTTTACTGCCTATGTTTTCTTCTAGGAGTTTTATGGTTTTGAGTCTCACATTTGAGCCTTTAATAAATACAGTTGGAGTTTGTTCTTGTGTATGGTGAAGTTGGTGGTCTAGTTTCATTTTTTTGCATGTATCTGTCAATTTTTCCAGCACCATTTATTCAATAGCCTGTCCTTACTCCATTGTATGTTCTTGCCTCCTTTCTCAAATAGAAATTGACCATAGAGGTGTAAGTTTGTTTCTGGACTCTGTTCTGTTCCGTTGATCTGTATGTCTGTTTTTATGCCAGTATCATGCCATTTTGATTACTATGGCCTTGTATAGTTGGATATCGGGTGATGCGATTCCACCAGCTTTGTACTTCTTCTTCAGGATTGCTTTGGCTATTCAGGGTCTTTGTGGTTCCATATAAATTTTCAGGTTATTGGCTCTAATTCTGTGAAACATGTTACTGGTATTTTGATAGGAATTTCATTGAATCTATAGAGAGCTTTGAGTAGTATAGACATTTTAATTCTTCCTACCCGTGAGCAGGGTATATACTTCCATTTTTTTGTATCTTCTTCAGTTTCTTTCTTCAGTATCTTACAATTTTCTGAAGACAGGTCTTTTACCTTCTTGGTTATATTTATTCTTAGGTATTTTATTATATTTTCTTGATGCAATTGTAAATGGAATTGTTTTCTTAGTTTCCCTTTCTGATATTTCATTGTTGGTATATAAAAATGCAACCAAATTTCTGAATGTTGTTTTATATCCTGCTACTTTACTGGATTTATTTATCAGTTATAGTAGTTTTTTTGTGGAATCTTTAGGGTTCTCTACATACAGTATTATGTCATCTGCAAATAATGACATTTTAACTTCTTCCTTTCCAATTTGAATGCCTTTTATTTCTTCTTCTTGTCTGATTTCTGTGGCTAGGATTTCCAGTACTATTTTGAATAAGAGTGGTAAAAGTGGACATCCTTGTCTTGTTCCTGATCTTAAGGGAAACACTTTTAATTTTTCCCCATTGGGTATGATGTTAGCTGTGGTTTTGTCATAGATGGCCTTTATTATGTTGAGGTATGTTCCCTCTATTACCATTTTTTGAGATTTTTTTTTATGGGTTCTGGATTTGGTCAAAAGCTTTCTTTGTATCTATTGATACAAATTCATACTCCGTGTCAATGCTGGGACTGAGGTCACTCAGCAAAAGTCTCAAGGTACACCAAGGTCAGCTGCCACCATCTGGGTGCCCATTGACATTTGTGGAAGGGCGGGGTGTCAGGGATTCCTCATGGTGAGGCCAGCAGAGTTAATGAGGCCCAAACAGACCAAGATTTGGTCATTTAAAGGGAGGGCTGTGCATAGGAATGCTAATACTGGTTGGATGTGCGAGCAAAATATGGCCCCACCCTAGAGCCACACAACTCAGTTTCTCCTTTACTCTCCTCTGCAGGTGGGGGCTTGGCAGGGTAGGGTCCCCAGGAGTCAGAAGGGTGGACTAGTACATTCCTCCAGGCTGATTCAGAATGAAGGGGAGTACTTGACCCAGGAGAGATGGCATCTGTGGGCAGTGTGGGAGAGGGACTCAGCACAGGGACCCTGGCAGCTGTCCCTTCATCTCTCTCACTGAAGCCATACAACCCAGTCTGTCCTCACATGACTCCAGTCTGCTCTGATCCAACCTCCCTCTGTGGGAGCTAAGAGTGAGTGAACAAGATTTAGTGTGCTGGCCCTTTCAGAGGGAGCCTGGATTTCTAACAGACTCTCATCTCTCCCTGGCAAACGGAATCCCCTCGATTTTCATAGCCAGATGTTACATAGACTGCTCTTCTTGGTTCTGGTGTTCTTGGCTGGGGAGTCCAATGTGGGCTTGAGACCCCACACTCCTCAGGGGGGAATCTTTGCAGCTAAGATATCTCTACAGATTTTCAACCACCACATGTGGGTGCCAGGCCAGCCCTTTTCACATCTCAGTGCTTTTCACATCATTAATCTTGATGTGGCTTCTGTAAATTCTTGGTTATAAGACTTGTTCAGCTCCCCTTCAGTTCGTTATTCAGGTTGTTTGTTCTATAATTTAATTGTAATTCCAGTTTGGACCTCGGAGAAGATGAGTGTAACTTCTACTTACTCTGCTGCCATCTTGGATCTCTGTTGTCTATCTTTTTTATTTATGGACATTTTAGTAATTGTGGTTTTGAATGCATTCCCTGATGACTATTGATATTGAGCATTTTTTCATGTGCATATTGGTAATTTGTATATCTTCTTTGGAGAAAAGTCTATTCAGATTCTTTGTTCTTTTTTTGGATTATTTGCCTTTTTTAAAAATCCCTGCCTGAGGATATGTTTTTATTGCTTTATAGAGAGAGAAAGGAAGGGGGAGAGAGAGAAACATTGATTGGTTGCCTCCCATATGTGCCCTGTCTCGGATAGAACCTGAAACCTACTTATGTGCCCTGACCAGGAATCAAACTGCAACCTTTTGGTGTACGGGATGACTTTCCAACCAACTGAGCCACACGGCCAGGACTATTTGCCTATTTTTAATTGAGTTGTAAATGTTCTTTATGTATTCTGAATACAAGTCCTTTGTCATATATGTTATTAGCAATTTTTCTCTCCGTTTTTGAGTTATCTTTTCATTTTCTTGAAGGTATCTTTTTTAGTACAAAAACATTTTAATTTTGATGTAGTACAATTTATCTATTTTTTTCTTCTGTTGCTTGTTCTTTTGGTGTCATATCTAAGAAACCACTGCCTTACAATTTCTGTGTGTGATGTAAGGTAGAGTCCGTCTTCATTCTTTTGCTTGGGGATATTTAGTTGTCTCAAAACTATTTGTCAAAAACACTTTTCTTTCCTCCATTGAATTGTCTTGGCACCTTTGTTGAAAATCAGTTGACAATAGATGAAAGGGTTTATTTCTGGACTGTCATTTTTGTTTCATTGATCTATATGTCTGTCTTCATACTAGTCCTACAACTTTTGTTTACTGTAACTTTGAATTAAGCTTTGAAATCAGGAAGTGTAAAGCCTCCAAATTTGTTTTTCTTTTTCTTTTTTTAAAATATTTTTATTAATTTTAGAGAGTAAGGGAGAGGGAGAGAGAGTTAGAAACATCAATGATGAGAGAGAATCATTGATCGGCTACCTCCTGCACGCCCCCTACTGGGGATTGAGCCTGCAACCCCAGGCATGTGCCCTTGGCCGGAATTGAACCTGTGACCCTTCAGTCCGCAGGTCAACGCTCTATCCATTGAGCCTAACCAGCTAGGGCTTGTTTTTCTTTTTTTAAAAATTCTTTATTATTTAAAGTATTACATATCCTATATAATAAAGAGTTAATATGCAAATTTACCCTCACACTGTCACAAGATGGCTGCACCCATAGCGAAGGCGGGGTTCCCATAACACAAGATGGCTGTGCCCACGGCAGAGGCAGGGTTTCCATAATGAGCAATCAGCAGGGACCTGAGGCTGCGTGGCGCCAGGCTGGGGCAGGGGACCTGAGGCTGTGCCCCCCACCCGGAGGGGGGTTGACGGGGGTGGGGCCGGCCACGTCTGGATCTTGCCAGTGGGGGTGGGGCTGGCCAGGTCTGGGTCTCGTGCGATTTGGAGGCACGTGCGGGTGGATGGGGACTTGACTCTGGGTCTCACGGTGCGCCCCAGACTCTGACAGGAGGAAGATTTTCGTATACATTTTATTAATTTTCTTTCATCTCTGACACTTCCATTATAGAGAAAGGGCAAATAGCAATATTAAAATATTTCCTCTAATTAATCCCCTTTTAATGTGCATGAATTTCATTCACTGGGCCACTAGTAGTATGACATATGTCTCCTTTTCCCCACATTGACCTCTCCCCAGCCACCCCTACCCCTAGCACATGCCCTCACCCCGCTAGTGTCTGTGTCCATTGGTTATACATATATGCATACATACAAGTCCTTTGGTTGATCTCTTACCCCTCCTCCCTCCCTTGCCTACCCTCTAAAGTTTGACAGTCTGTTTGATGCTTCTCTGTCTCTGGATCGATTTTTGTTCATCAGTTTATGTTGTTCATTATATTCCACAAATGAGTGAGATCATGTGATATTTATCTTTCTCTGACTGGCTTATTTCGCTTAGCATAATGCTGCTGCAAATGTAAGACTTATTTCTTTTTTACAGCAGCATAGTATTCCATTGTGTAGATGTACCACAGTTTTCTAACCCACTCATCTGCTGATGGGCACCTAGGCTGTTTCCAAATCTTAGCTATTGAAAATTGTGCTGCTAGGAACATAGGGGTGCATATATCCTTTCTGATTGGTGTTTCTGTTTTCTTGGGATATATTCCTAGAAGTAGGATTACTGGATAAAGTGGGGGTTCCATTTTTAATTTTTTGAGGAAACTCCATACTGTTTACCACAATGGCTGCACCAGTCTGCATTTCCACCAATAGTGCAGGCAGGTTCCTTTTTCTCCACATCCTCTCCAGCACTTGTTGTTTGTAGATTTGTTGATGATAGCCATTCTGACAGGTGTGAGATGGTATCTCATTGTTGTTTTTTTTTTTTTTTTTTTTTTAAATTTCTTTATTGATTAAGGTGTCACATATTTGTCCTCATCCCCCCATTCCCATCCCACACCCCTCCCCTTGGATGCCCCAACCCTCTGTTGAACTTAAGCATTGGTTAGGCTCATATGCATGCACACAAGACCTTTGGTTGATCTCTCCCCCCTCCCCCCACCCTCCCCTATCCTCCCTCTGAGGCCCGATAGTCCGATCGATGCCTCCTTGTTTCTGGTTCTGTTCTTGTTCATCAGTCTATGTTGTTCATCATTTCCCCTAGATGAGCGAAATCATGTGTCACTAGAGATATACTTATAAGAATTGAATGTGCGACGAGCAATAATAGTTATGCTGACAGGCAAATGAATCAGTCTGTAGTGAGTTTCTTTCTGGACCAACAGTTCTTTTGAGACCCAATATCAATGTCCACCAGTTCCCTATGAGTACATGTCGGCACTGACCCCTCAGCTCTGGATGGTGGACAAATGGTGGTAATGCAGGTCCGACTCCCTCTGGTTTGGTCTCGGCCGGACCCAGGGGCACTGATTCACCCGGATCCAGGGGCCCACGGCCTCACCCGGACCCGGGGCCAGGCTCACCCGGATCCAGGGGCCCACGGCCCCACCCGGACCCGGGGCCAGGCTCACCCGGATCCAGGGGCCCGCGGCCCACCCGGACCCGGGGCCAGGCCCACCCGGATCCAGGGGCCCGCGGCCCCCCCCGGACCCGGGGCCAGGCCCACCCGGATCCAGGGGCCCGCAGCCCCACCCGGACCCGGGACCCAGGCTCACCCGGATCCAGGGGCCCACGGCCTCACCCGGACCCGGGACCCAGGCTCACCCGGATCCAGGGGCCCGCGGCCTCACCCGGACCCGGGGCCAGGCTCACCCGGATCCAGGGGCCCGCGGCCTCACCCGGACCCGGGACCCAGGCTCACCCGGATCCAGGGGCCCGCGGCCTCACCCGGACCCGGGACCCAGGCTCACCCGGATCCAGGGGCCCGCGGCCTCACCCGGACCCGGGACCCAGGCTCACCCGGATCCAGGGGCCCGCGGCCTCACCCGGACCCGGGACCCAGGCTCACACGGATCCAGGGGCCCGCGGCCTCACCCGGACCCGGGACCCAGGCTCACCCGGATCCAGGGGCCCGCGGCCTCACCCGGACCCGGGACCCAGGCTCACCCGGATCCAGGGGCCCGCGGCCTCACCCGGATCCAGGGGCCCGCGGCCTCACCCGGACCCGGGGCCCGCGGCCTCACCCGGATCCAGGGGCCCGCGGCCTCACCCGGACCCGGGGCCCAGGCTCACCCGGATCCCGGGGCCCGCGGCCTCACCCGGACCCGGGGCCCAGGCTCACCCGGATCCCGGGGCCCGCGGCCTCACCCGGACCCGGGGCCCAGGCTCACCCGGCTCCCGGGGCCCGCGGCCTCCCCCGGACCCGGGGCCCAGGCTCACCCGGCTCCAGGGGCCCGCGGCCTCCCCCGGACCCGGGGCCCAGGCTCACCCGGCTCCAGGGGCCCGCGGCCTCCCCCGGACCCGGGGCCCAGGCTCACCCGGCTCCAGGGGCCCGCGGCCTCCCCCGGACCCGGGGCCCAGGCTCACCCGGCTCCAGGGGCCCGCGGCCTCCCCCGGACCCGGGGCCCAGGCTCACCCGGCTCCAGGGGCCCGCGGCCTCACCCGGACCCGGGGCCCAGGCTCACCCGGCTCCAGGGGCCCGCGGCCTCACCCGGACCCGGGGCCCAGGCTCACCCGGCTCCAGGGGCCCGCGGCCTCACCCGGACCCGGGGCCCAGGCTCACCCGGCTCCAGGGGCCCGCGGCCTCACCCGGACCCGGGGCCCAGGCTCACCCGGCTCCAGGGGCCCGCGGCCTCACCCGGACCCGGGGCCCAGGCTCACCCGGCTCCAGGGGCCCGCGGCCTCACCCGGACCCGGGACCAGGCTCACCCGGATCCAGGGGCGCATGGCCTCACCCGGACCCAGGGGCACGTGGCCTCACCCGGACCCGGGGCCCAGCCTCACCCTGACCCAGTTCCCAGCCTCACCCGGACCCGGGACCCAGGCTCACCCGGATCCAGGGGCGCATGGGCTCACCCGGATCCAGGGCCCGCGGCCTCACCCGGACCCGGGACCCAGGCTCACCCGGATCCAGGGGCCCGCGGCCTCACCCGGACCCGGGACCCAGGCTCACCCGGATCCAGGGGCCCACGGCCTCACCCGGACCCGGGACCCAGGCTCACCCGGATCCAGGGGCGCATGGCCTCGCCCGGACCCAGGGGCACGTGGCCTCACCCGGACCCGCGGCCCAGCCTCACCCTGACCCAGTTCCCAGCCTCACCCGGACCCAGGGGCACGCGGCTTCACCCGGATCCGGGACCCAGCGGAGTTTCGTCTTCTTGATCTCAATTCCTGTTGGTCAATTCCCTCTCAGCAATTCCTTCGGCCATTTTCTCAGAGTTCCAGGGCAGCCACCGCAGAACTCGTTGGGCGGCGGGCTCGGCAAAGCTCCGGTGTGCCCGGTGCGCGGCGGCGGGCTGGTCCGGGGTGGCTGCGTCGGCCCTTGGGTCTGCAGCGGTGGCCGGTCGCCGAGCATGCGCACCTGGCCGCTTCCGGGGCGTTGAGATTCTTGAAGGACTCGGAGGTCAGCAAGCGCGTAGTCTCCCGCCCCATGTCTCCCAGGGGCTCGTCTGTCCGTGCTCGGCAGCGAGTGAAGCCTTCCCCTCAGCCGGAGACCGCTGGGGGAACTGCGCCGAGCACGTTCCAGGCCGCCATTGCGTCGCCTGAGCCGTAGTTTTTAAAGTGTGGTCTTTGGGTCACCCGCATCAGCTTCATCCCGCGTACCCCTCTCTTTTATTCTAGTTGTATAGCATCCGCTCAGTTAGCCCTCCGGTGGTTCTGGATGGTGTCCGCTCCGCTCTCCCGTTGTAGTCTCAAAACCGTTGTGGTAGGCAGCAATCAGGCTTCTGCCCTATGCCTCCATCTTGGTCCTTGTTTGTATAGTTAAGTCTTGATTGTTGTTGGTGTCACTGGGAGGAATTGTCCTCCAGGCCTATTGGCCGTGCGGACCCTCTGTGTCTATAAAGGAAGAGTTGCTGTGCGGGAGACACGCCTATGTGCCGGGTCTTGGTGCAGCAAGGCTTCGGCGCTCACTGCGTCTGCCTCTTGAATGTGTCCCTTATGGGAGTGGTCGAAATCTGATGTCATCTCACACCGACCACTAGATGCCCTCGTTTCTGGGTCTCCAATGGAGTGTAGGTCAGCTACTGCCTGTGGCCCCTCAGCAGGAATTACAGCATCCCTTATATTCGTGACCTGTTTCGGTGTCTTCCCCTTTTGGCTGCCTCCCTATCGCTCAGCTTCCCCAATCTCCCTAGGTGGTCGCTCTTGATACCCCCCTTTGTGGGCTGAGTGCAAAGTCTTGGTGTTGTTAAGCCTTGATTGCTGTTGGTACACTGGGAGGATGTGACCTCCAGTCCAATTGGCTGTGAGGATCAGCTGTGTCTATGCCGGGAGACAGCCCCATTCAACTAGACTTGCAAAATTGTAAAAGCCTCTGTGTTCAGCTTGGATGGGGCGGAGTTACAGGGCGGAGCCTACCGCCTTGGCTTCCCGTCAGCCCCGCCCTATGAGGTTCCTGTGTCTCAGTGTCCCTCTGTACTCCCAGCAAACACCTCTGAGAGAAAAGCGCCCTGGAGTTTCGCGCGCTGCCAAACAGTCTAGTTTCTCCCCCAATGAATCTGGATTCCCAGATTCTCTCCCGGAACTGGGTTTCCGTGTAGTCAGAATTGGGGCTCACCTCAGTCTGGCGCTTTTGTCTCCTTCCCTCCAGGGCGACTCAGCGGCACAGTCAACAGCCCATCCTCCGCGCACAATCCTGTGTGCGCCTCCGGTGCTCTGCTCTTCGCCGCCTCTCTGCCTCTCTGCCTTACAGCCCAGCTTTCCCCAGTATGAGCATGGCTTCCCCGGGTCTTTCCCGGAACTGGGGTTCAGTGCAGTTGGAACTGGGGGTTCAGCACAGTCCGGAGCTTTTGTCTCCTTCCCGCTAGGGCAATCCAGCGGCACAGGCAACAGTCCCTCCTCTGCGCGCATTCCCGTGCGCGGCTCCGGCGCAGCTCCTCTGTGTCTCTGTCCCACAGCCCAGACTCCCCCAGCATGAGCCCGGCTTCCCAGGGTTTCGCCGGGCACTGGGGTTCAGTGCAGTCGGAGCTGGGGTTCAGCACAATCTGGCGCTTTTATCTCCTTCCCGCCAGAGAACGCCAGCCAGGCGGCCAGCCGCCCCTTCCTCTCCGGCTCCGGCTTCCCCGCACGCGCGCGGGCTCGTGTCTCCGCCCAAGTCTCCATACCTCAAGCTTTTACGGCTTCTCTGATTTTCCTTGTGGTTTTCTTTTTCCTTCTAATTGTGCGCATTTCAGTCAGCCAGCTTTCCTGTGGTTCTGGATGATGTCCGTTTTGACTTTTAGTTGTGTTTTTGATATTGTTGTGCCCGGCTGTAGGTTAGGTGTTTAACCTATGCCGCCATCTTGGTTTTTCCCCCTCATTGTTGTTTTGATTTGTATCTCTGGGATGATTAGTGACTTTGGGCATTAGAAAAAGAGCAACAAGAAAAGCCCAGAATGAGCAGTTGCAAGGAAATAATAAAGATCAGAGCGGTAATAAATAACATGGAGACCAAAAAAAAAAATAAAATACAAAAGATCAATAAAACCAAGAGCTGGTTCTTTGAAAGGATAAATAAGACTGATGAACCTCTAGCCAGGTTCACCAAGAAGCAAAGAGAGAGGACCCAAGTAAGCAAAATCAGAAATGAAAAAGGCGAAATAACAACAGACCCCACAGAAAGGATTTTAAAAAAATACTATGAACAACCCTTTTCCAACAAACTGGTCAACCTAGAAGAAATGGACATATGCCTTGAAAAATACGACCTTCCAAAACTCAATCAGGAAGAATCAAAAAATATGAATAGGCTGATAACTATGGAAGAAATTGAAGCAGTCATGAAAAAGCTTCCAGCAAACAAAAGCCCTGGACCAGGCAGCTTCACATGGGAGTTTTACCAAACATTCAAAGAAGAACTAAACTCTATTCTCCTCAGACTATTCAAAAAAAATTCAAGAGAAGGAACACTTCCAAGCTCTTTCTGTGAAGCCAGCATTACCCTAATCCCAAAACCAGATAAAGACACTAGAAAGAAAGAGAATTACAGGCCAATATCTCTGATGAAAATAGATGCTAAAATCCTCAACAAAATCCTGGTAAATGGGATCCAGCATTACATTAGAAAGATAATAAACCATGACCAAGTGGGATTTATCCCGGGGATGCAAGGATGGTATAATATCCACAAATCAATAAGCATGATACATCACATAAACTAGTTGAGAAATAAAAATTACATAATCATATCAATGGATGCAGAAAAAGCATTTGAAAATCCAACACCCTTTCTTGATAAAAACTCTCAGCAAAGTGGGAATAGAGGGATCATACCTCAACATAATAAAAGCCTTATATGACAAACCTACAGCCAACATCATACTTAATGGACAAAAACTAAAACCATTTCCCCTAAGAACAGGTACAAGACAGGGATGCCCACTCTCACCACTCCTGTTCAACATAGTACTGGAAGTGCTAGCCATAGCGATTAGACAAGAAGAAATAAAAGGCATCCAAATTGGAAAAGAAGATGTAAAACTGTCATTATTCATAGATGACATGATATTGTACATAGAAAACCCTAAAGACTCCATCAGAAAAACTACTAGATATTATAAATGAATTCAGCAATGTAGCAAGATACAAAATTAACACCCAGAAATCTATGGCTTTTTTATACATCAAAAATGAACTCACAGAAAGAGAAACAAACAAACAAAAAACCAATCCCATTTACCATTGCACTAAAAAAATTATGATACCTAGGAATAAACTTAACTAAGGGGGTAAAAGACCTGTACTCAGAAAACTGTAGGACATTGAAAAAAGAGATAGAGGAAGACATAAACAAATGGAAGAATAAAGCGTGTTCATGTATTGGTAGAATCAACATCATTAAAATGTCCATAGTACCCAAAGCAATCTATAGATTTAATGCAATCCCCATTAAAATACCAAGGGCATATTTCACAGACCTGGACCAAACTCTCCAAAAATTTATATGGAATATAAAAAGACCCCGAATAGCCACAGCAATCCTGAGAAAGAAGACCGAAGTTGGAGGGATCACAATACCAGATATCAAGCTCTATTACAAAGCCATGGTTCTCAAACCTGCCTGGAACTGGCACAAGAACAGACATACAGATGAGTGGAACAGAACAGAGAACCCAGAAATCCACCCAAGCCATTATGCTCAATTAATATTGGACAAAGGAGGCAAGAGCATACAATGGAGTCAAGACAGTCTCTTCAATAAACAGTGTTGGGTAAATTGGACAGATACATGCAAAAAAATGAAACCAACTTATACCATATACAAAAATAAACTCAAAATGGATAAAGGACTTAAACGTGAAACGGGAAACCATAAAAATCTTAGAAGAATTCATAGGCAGCAAAATATCAGACATATGTTGTAGCAATATTTTTACTGATACAGCTCTTAAGGCAATGGAAACTAAGGAAAAAATAAACAAATGGGACTACATCAAAATAAAAAGCTGCTGCACAGCAAAAGAAACCATCAACAAAACAACAAGAAAGCCCACTGCATGGGAGAACATATTTGCCAATGTGATCTCCGATAAGGGTTTAATCTCCAAAATTTACAGAGAACTCATACAGCTTAACAAAAGGAAGATAAACAATCCAATAAAAAAATGGGCAAAGGACTTAGACACTTTTCAAAAGTGGACATACAGAAGGCCAAGAGACATATGAAAACAAGTTTGTTATTCTTTTTCAAGATTGCTTAGTTATTTTGAGGCTTTTGCATTTTCATATGAATTTTAGGATCAGCTTGTCAATTTCTGCAAAAGATTAGAAGTAATTTTTTTTAGGGATTGCAAGTCTTCTGATCCATGAACATGGATGGCTTTATTTATTTAGATTTTCTTTAATTTCTCTCACCATTGCTATGACGTTTTATGTGTATACATTTTGCATATCTTTTGTTAAACTTACATCTAAATATTCTATTCTTTTTGGTGCTATTGTAAATGGAATTGTTTTCTTAACTTCATTTGTGGAATTTTCATTGTTAACGAAATATAATTGAGGTTTGTATTTTTATCTTGAAACTTGTCAAACTTGTTTATTAGTTTTAGTAGTTTTTAGTGAATTCCTGAAAATTTTCTACATAAAGTCATGCCATCTGCAAATAGAGAGTTTTACTTCCCTCTATCAAATCTGGATGCATTTGTATTTATTTACTTATTGGATAAGTGCCCTGGCTGAAACTCCAGGATAATGTTAAATAGAAGTAGTGAGAGCAGACATCCTCATCTTGTTTCCATAAAGCACTCAATTTTTCAACAGTAGGTATGATGTTAGCTATAGAATTTTTGTTGATGTTCTTTATCAGGTTGAGAAAATTCTTTTGTATTTTAGTTTGTTGACCATTTTGTTATGAAAGGATATTGAATTTTGTCAAATTCTTTTTCTCTGTGTACTAAAATGATTATATTTTTATTTATTATTTTTATTAATATATTGTATAACATTGATTGATTTTTTTTGCATGCTAAGCCAATCTTTATTAGAAAAAAATCTCATTTGATCATGGTGTGTACAACTTTTTATATGTTTCTGGATTCAGTTTGCCAGTATTTTGTTGAAGACTTTGTCATCTATATCCATAAGTGTTACTGGTCTCTAGTTTTCTTGTCATGTCTTTTTCTGTTGTTTGTTTGTTTAATCAGGGTACTCTGAGCTTCATAGGATGAGTCAGGAAGTATTCCTTCCTCTTTCAGTTTTTTTTTTTTTAAGACTTTGTGAAGTGTAAGTATTTGTTTTTCATTAAGTATTTAGTAGCTCAGTGAAGCCATCTGGGACTAGACTTTTCTTTGTGGAAAGTTTTAAAATTACTAATATTGTCTCATTATTTATTACAGGCCTATTTAGATTTCTATTTCTTCCTGAGTCAGTTTAATGAGTTGTGTTCATCTAGGAATTTGCTCATTTCATCAAAGTTATCTAAATTCTTGGCATACACTGTTCATAATTCTTTTATTTCTGTAAGATCAGTACTGATGTTCCCTCTTTTATTTCTTGTTTTAGTAATCCGAGTTTTCTCTTTTTTTTTTTCCCCTTGTCAGCTACTTAAAGTTTTGTCAATTTTCTTTTTCTGTTCAAATAAAGCAACTTTTGGTTTTGTTGATTTCCTCTATTTTTTTCTATTCTCTACTTCATTTTTTTTTCCTTTCTCCAACCTTTATTATTTCCTTTCTGTTTGCTTTGTGTTTAGTTTGCTCTTCTCTTTCTAAAGTGGAATGTTAGTTTTTGATTTTTCTTCTTTTTTAATTATAGGCATTTACAACTGCAAAGTTTTCTCTGAGCACTGTTTTAGCTGCATCCCATAAATTTTGATAAATTGTGTTTTAATTTTCATTCTTCTCTACATATTTTTAAATTTCCCTTGTGGTTTACTTTTTGACCCATTGGTTATTTAGTAGTGTGTTGCTTAATGTCAGATATTTGTGAATTTCCTGTTTTCTTGTTATTGATTTATAATTCCATTTTGGTGGGAAATCATACTTTGTATAATTTTATTTCTTTTAAATTTAGCAAAACTTGTTTCATGGCATAACATATAGAAATGTCCCATGGTTAACCATAATACCAGGAAGCTCTTGCCTATCCCTGGTTCTCTATATTAGATTTCTGCCTTCTCTGCCATTCTTGTATCAGAGCTTCAGGCCCCCCATAAATTGTTTTTATCAAGATTTCCATTTTTTTCAATAATGCTCTTAGGCAGGAGGTTTTCTACTTCCTGTTTCAAATAAAGACAATCCCTTCAAGTAGAGATGGAGAGCTCTTTGTCCTTATGGTGTGCTTTTCCCCTGCCGTAGAACCTCCATGCCACTGTTCCTGGAGCTGGGGCTAGGGACCCACTTTTCCCAGAGTGCACCCCGGGCACTTGGTGGGAGGGGTGGTGGCAGCCCCTGGTCTTCTTGACCTACTCCTCCTGGCATGATGAGCAAACTGGGGTGGTAGCAATCAAGGTCCAGTATTCTTTGCCTACTGGGCCTGGAGTAGAGTTTCCACCAAATGAGTGGGGAATGGATGAAGGAACGGAAACCCGGGCTCTGTGTGCCTGTCCAGAATAGACCTCTGCACTTCCCTGCTGAAGCTGATGAGAAACACCAGCAGCCTGTCCCTCCCTGGGTGAAACTAGCCCCAGACTGGGAGCTGGGAGGAAATGGAGTCCCTGCTTTCTTGGCTGCATGTGCCAGAGGTAGAGCTTCTGTAACAGAGTTTGTGGAGTGGGGGTAATAGAACAGATGTTGGCTCAAATGCCACAAATTCTTGCCTCTTCTGAAATTTAGTAGATTTTCTTGAATAAATGTTTCTCCGTTTGCTATATGCCGTTAGGACAATTTCCAGAGACTTTAAAAAATCAAAACAAAACAATGTTCATCAGTTAAGCTGCAGAGTATGTATGGCATTGTGGCTAAACTAATTTATTCAACTGATATTTATTAATTGCCTACTCCATGACAGACAACTTTCCTTATATTGCCTATAAATGTGTTCTAACCTAGACCCATTATTACTATGGTTATAGTATTTTAAAGTTATTAATTTAAACTTGACTTACTCTATGAGCCTACTTTTGCAGAATAGCCATTCCTTTGGAAGGAAAATTGGTTATAGAAAACTGTAAGATTTAGTCTTATGAAATGAGTATGGAAAGAAAGCCATGGCATCTGTGAAGCAAAGCAATCAAATGAAGCTTTGGCAACAGAAAAAGGAAGAAACGACTGACCATATGTGAAGATGAGGCAGTGAGTGTTGGCAGCTCAGGGAAGAACTGATGCTCAGGAGGCCTTGGGAGTTTCTTTAGTCTCCTTTATACTGCTAACTCTATGATTTTAGACGAAATAATTGTATTTCCTCGGTGTCAGGTTTTTCCTAACTTTAACTGAAAAACAATGACTTTTCCTGTACATTGGGTTATGGAGGGAAAAATTAGTGTAAAGTGATAAAGAATGTTATAAAATTTGAAGTGCTTTTGGAATGATCAATGCAGGGGCACCTGTCTATAGTGCTTCCCTCTCTAAAACAGGGATAAATATGAGCCTGTCTTAGGTTCTACCCAGAGCTATTGATGGCAGGAAGCTCTGAAAGGACTTTGGTAAAAACACTTTCACTTGTAACCTGGCTTAGCGTGTGATCTTAGGGGCAGTGTGATGAGGAAAAGCATACATGTTGTCTGTATGCTAAATACATGCAACATGTTATATTTGTTAAATTCCCTTTTCTAGTACGGAAAAGAGAAAACTTGTAAGCCAGAGATTTGTCTTAACTCTTACTTTCAAATTCATTCTTCCAAACTGTTTTTTTTAATATTTTCACAAGGAAAACTGAAGTCAGGTCACGCTTTCTTTCTTTCTCTCTCACAGTAAAATGGCCAAATGAAGTAAATGTTAATAGAAGGAAGAAGCTGAAGTTGTGAATTGTTAACCTGTACAATTGATCCTATTGCCTTTATTATCTGGTTAAAATATATAAGGTAAATAGTGGTTCCTAAACCTGAAGCTCTTGATCCTAAGGTGTTCTATTTATTTCTTTTTTTTAATAAGTTATTTTTATTATTGATTTTAGAGAGAGAGGAAGGAAAAGGGAGAAAGAGAAAAACACCGATGAGAGAAACATCGATCAGCTGCCTCCTGCACACCCCATACCTGGGATCAAGCCCCAAAACCGGGCATGTACCCTGACCAGGAGTCGAACCAGCGACTCTCAGTGCATGGGATGACGTGCAACCAACTGAGCCACACCGGCCAGAGCTATTTTTCATTTCTTAGGAGCCAATCAACCTTAAAACATACAGGAAAAATCCAGAAAATAAGTATAAATCATTCCTTGGAGAGAGATTAAAAAACATGAATAGCCCTAACTGGTTTGGCTCAGTGGATAGAGCGTCAGCCTGTGTACTGAAGGGTCCCAGGTTCGATTCCGGTTAAGGACATGTACCTTGGTTGCAGGCACATCCCCAGTAGGGGGTGTGCAGGAGGCAACTGATCAATGTTTCTCTCTCTCTGTAAAAAATCAATAAAATATATTTAAAAAAAACATGAATAAAAAGTAACAAGTCCCCTTCATAGAGTTCAGCTACTGTACTTGGTACTTTAAGGCATTGTCTCATTACTTTCTAACAACAACTCAATGAGTAAGAAGCCTTTAATCTCCATTTTGTGAAGAAGAAACTGTGGCCTAGAGAAGGTAATGGAATCTTATCCTAGGTTACACAGCTTCTGGAAACAGGATGGACATTTAAAATAATGATATTAAAAACAAATATTTTCAAAATTACTCCAGTAGTACATATTCTTTGTAAAAAAATTAAATATATAGGAAATAAACATTTTAAATAAATAATTATATATGTTTCTATGTGTGCATATGATCTCATACATACATACGGAGGGAGGGATGGAAGGAGGGAGAGACAGAGAGAGATAGGGGGTGGGGAGAGATCTGAAAGATAAATAGTAAGTTGATAGCATTGCTTAACCCTGGAGAAGGAAGGTGAGAAGGTGTCAGGAATGGAAGTATGGAAGTGATAGTCAAAAAAGTCTTTAGGATTATTTTGTGCAGCATGTTTTCATATATAAGTTGAATAAATTTAAAATCGTAATTTTAAAAATCCTTTTAAAAAATGAGGACAGAAAGCAACATTCCAGATAAAGTTTTATCATTTTGACTAATTTCTTTGCCCCTTTTCTGATGACTTCCTCTTTTTCACAACCTCCACCCAAGAATGTTGAAAACTTCCCAAAGGTAATATGTACATGAGTTAGTTGATATAGTTAAGATTATAAAATCATTGATAATTAAGAATAAGGCAGTTTGTCATGGTGGTTAAGACCTTGGATCAAGACCGCCTGGGTTTGAAACCTGGCTTCCTTTTTGTATGACCTCTCTGTGCCTCAGTTTTCTCATTTATAAATTTGGGATAATAGTACCTATCTTATAGGATTGTTGTGAGGCCTAAAGGAGTTATTATCTGTACAGTACTTAGAACAGTGCTTGGTAAGTAGTAAGAGCTACGATATAAGGCTTAATATTATTGGTAGTATTATCCTAACACTCAGAAAAAACTAACATAAATTTTTGTATATCCACCCAGACTTTGTATGTATGTGTACATATACATATACATACATGTACATACACATACGTATACATTCATGTGGGTAGATATAGGTGTATTTTTTATTAAAATTGGATTATACTATTTTTTTAAAATTCTTTATTGTTTAAAGTATTACATAAGTCTCCTTTTTCCCCCATTGACCTCTCCCTGGCCACCCCAATCTCCAGCACATGCCTTCACCCCCCTACTGTCTGTGTCCATTAGTTATGCTCATATGAATGCATACAAGTCCATTGGTTGCTCTCTTACCCCCGCACTCCCCTGCCTTCCCTCATATGTTGGACAGTCTGTTCAGTTCTTCTATGACTCTGGTTCTATTTTGGTGCTTCAGTTTATGTTGTTCATTATATTCCATAAATGATGAGATCATGTGATATTTATCTTTCTCTGACTGGCTTATTTCGCTTAGCATAATGCTCTCCACTTCCATCCATGCTGTTGCAAATGGTAAGAATTCCCTTTTTATAGCAGCGTAGTATTCCATTGTGTAGATGTACCACAGTTTTTTAATCCTCTCATCTGCTGATGGGCACTTAGGCTGTTTCCAAGTCTTAGTTACTGTAAATTGTGCTGCTATGAACATAGGGGTGCATATATCCTTTCTGATTGGTGTTTCTGATTTCTTGGGATATAATTCTAGAAGTGGGATTAGTGGGTCAAATGGAAGTTCCATTGGATTATACTATTTATATTTATTGTAACATTCTTTGTACTGAACACTATCCTATCTAATAACAGAGTAATATGCAAATTGACCATACCTCTGCTACACCCACAAGCCACACCCACCAGCCAATTAGGAGCAAGTATGCAAATTAACCCAACCAAGATGGCTGTGGCCATGGAGGGAGCAGGAGGCTTGGGTTTCCCTGGCAATGGAGGAAGCCAAGCTTTCCACCTGCCCTGGCCTGCCTTGGCCTCCACTTAAGGCTACAAAGTTTCAATTATAGAAGATAAATAAATCCCAAATACCAGGGCCTCCACTTGGGTCACCGGGGGGCATGGCCAGCCTGCAAAAAACCACAGGCCCCTCACCCAGGCTGCCCCACACCCCAAGGGAACCACCACCCTGATCCGGGACACCCTTCAGGGCAAACCAGCCGGCCCCCACCCGTGCACCAGGCCTCTATCCTATCTAAACCTATCTATTAAAAGAACAATATGCAAATTGACCATCACTCCAACACACAAGATGGCCACCACAAGATGGCCAGCAGGGGAGGGCAGTTGGGAGGGACTAGGTCTGCAAGGGAGGGCAGTTGTGGGCGATCAGGCCAGCAGGGGAGGGCAGTTGGGAAGGACCAGGCCTGCAAGGGAGGGCAGTTGGGGGCGATCAAGCCTGCAGGGGATGACAGTTAGGGGTGACCAGGCCGGCAGAGGAGGGAAGTTGGAGGCAAACAGGCTGGCAGGGGAGCAGTTAGGCATCAATCAGGCTGGCAGGGGAGTGGTTAGTGGGTAATCAGGCTGGCAGGCAGAAGCAGTTAGGGGCAATCAGGAAGGCAGGCAGGCGAGCATTTGGGAGCCAGCAGTCCTGGATTGTGAGAGGGATGTGCAACTGCCTGTTTAGGCCCGATCCTACTGGGGGGTCCCAGATTGGAGAGAGTGCAGGCTGGGCTGAGGGACATCACCACCCCCCGTGCACGAATTTCATGCACCAGGCCTCTAGTATATTATAAGCATCTTTCCATGCCATTAAATGAAATAATGAGTGTTTAAAACAAAAATCAGATGTATTTGGTCTCAATTAGTTGTGATACCATGCATCCTTTTGACCAAATACATGAATAAATGTATGATCAAACAAATTTTTTGACACTACACTGACTCTGGAATGCTAATAGATTTGATACAGCTTACTTAAATGGTTGAATGGGCATTGATATATCCTACCTAAGTGATATTCTGTATTTTAAAATGTTCATCTTCAGAGCTAATATACAGCATAGAATGCTACTTTTGAAGTGTCACTGGGGGAAAGACACTTGGAATATAGTTATTTGTAAGAAGAAAAATGACATGCAAAAAGTACGTTGGTTATTAGAAAAAATATTCCTTTCTCTACCTCTTTCTGCCTTTTCAGGAGATGTTTCACAAAGCCGAAGAATTCCTATCCAAAACAGCAGGTGGTGAGATGGACGAGATGGACACATCAGATACCCAGTGGGGCTGGTTTTACTTGGCAGAATGTGGAAAGTGGCACATGTTTCAGGTATCTCTTTCCTTGGATGTAGCAGAATGGATTTAGATTCACTTAGCATCCTCTTGCTGATGGATAAGATGAGTACAAGCAAACCTGAAAGAAATAAAACTCTTAAGGAAATCCGATAGCTTAACTGAAAGAAAAATTAGAAATTCTTCTAGTTCTTTTCCTTTTCTTTTCCCCAGGTTTTCACAACAATTTATTTAGAAGAAACAGTGTGTGTTTACCGAAGGCGATTGTGACTAAGAGTTGCATGATATCAGTACATCTGAGCAACTCCAAGTTCATTTGGTGGACAAAGAGAAGGGAAGAGAACAGCCCATATTAAACAACTTCTGTACACCAAGTATTACGTTAGGTGTTGTACATATGTTTTCTCCTTTATCCTCATAACAACTCGGAAGCAGAGGTTAACACTAGTCTTACAGGCAAAGTGAAGCTCAGAAAGTTAATGTATTTTGTCCAGAAACACACAGCTAATTAACGGTTAAGGTAGTGATTAAAGCTTGTGGTCTTTTTAAACTTACAAAGCCATTTAAAGAAGATTTAATTTTTGAGCCACTTAGGAAGTATAATTATTGTCATAATTTGTGAAAATTGTAATTATTTTGGATAAGGCTTAACCAGTTTTTTAAGTTTCTTTGCTGGAAATCCTTAAACTATTTTTTAACATCCTGGCTTAGCTGTGATTTTCCCCAGTGTTTAGGGGACTAGAACCGGTGATTAGTTAAGTTTCCCTTGTTTCACCATTCTCTGTCTCTGTGACCACAGTACCACCTCTGTGGCCAAGCCATTAAGGTGAACAGCTGTAATTGAAACTTTCTGGTTTGTCTTAAAGCCGGATACCAACATTCAGTGTTCAGTTAGCAGTGAAGATATCGAACAAAGCTTCAAAACAAATCCTTGTGGCTCCATTTCTTTTACTACTTCCAAATTCAGCTACAAGATAGACTTTGCAGGTATGTTGCTTTTTTTCTTAAAGTTGCGTGGTTTTAGTATACGGATGTGGTAAAATCTACAGTTCTGAAGATGTATCAAGGATTAGTTGATATATTTGTAAACAGTGAAGTAAATCCTTTTTGTAATACATACAAGTACCTCTATAAAAATTCAAGACTTCCAATGTTCTTGAGCAACACTGTGTTTTTATAAAGGAGTATTTATATGCTTCTAGAGACTAATGTAATGCTTCTCTTCTCAGGAACACAAACACTCTAAGCTATTTTTTCCTCATGATCCCATCAGTCTTTTGAAATAGATACGAACCTTTTTATTTTAAGGACCACTCTGAGAGGTGAAGTGACAAAGTCTGTGATAGTTTGAAGACTGAAGTTCAAATGAAAGACCCACCTCTGGGTGTATTTGCCAGAAAACTATTTCTTTAGTGGACATAGCCTTCTGCCCTTTTTTGATTTCATGGGCTCTTTCACAGACTAGCCAGCTAATCTGGAAATCAGCTGCGCTTGGGATTTCACTCCTGATTTATGGGCATGATTTGAGGTACTTCCCCTGAAAAAACCTGTTATGTTCAGTCCCTTCACTTTCAAACTGGTATAGTCCCAGCTCTTTGCTGCTTAGAGGCAAACAGGACCTGGTTGCGGAAACTTCCTTAATAAAAGTGCATTTTGGTTACTTCACAGCTCAACCCTCTAACTGTTCTTCCCAGTTTCTGTGAGTAGTGTCTTTATGACAATTAGTAGTGTGTTTCTATAGGGCAGGGTGGTGAAGCCTTAGGAGATTTCCTTGGATGAGCCAAGCCCCAGAAATGGTAAAGGGGATTGTCCAGTAAGAGGTTGATGCAACCAAATCTCTAATGATTATTATCTTCCAAAGCTTTTAAAATCAAGAGTTAAAACCATTAGATTCTTATTCTTGACTCACCATAACTTTTTAAAAATATATATTTTTATTGATTTCAGAGAGGAAGGGAGAGGTAGGGAGAGAGAGATAGAAACATCAATGATGAGAGAGAACCAGGGATCGGCTGCCTCCTTGCATGCCTCCTATTGGGGATCAAGCCCACAACCCGAGCATGTGTCCTGAACTGGAGTCGAACCCAGGACCCTTCAGTCTGCAGGCCGATGCTCTATCCACTGAGCCAAACCAGCTAGGGCAACTTGACATTGGATAAATAGGCCATCTGCCTTTAAAGGACCCTGACACTTATCTTTCTCCTGCAGTCTAGACAAAAGGTGTCTGGTAGGCATTTCAGTCTGTGTACGGGGGCCAGTTCTGAAGCCATACTGAGACATAACAATAGGCACAGACTCTTGTAGGAGATGAGGTTTGTCGAAGCAGATAATTCAGCAAGCTACATGTTTCTGGAAGAATATTTTTTAGTAAACTGTATTTTTGGGAAACTTTCTCTCAGACAGTGCAGTTTATTAAAACTTTTTTTAATCATCTAGGAGTCACATGTAAAAACTCAAGTTCCCCAACTCTCAATATAATGACACTCTTTCTGAAGTATAGCTGTTAGCAGTTCATATATACCATTTGCAAAATTAGTCCCTATTCTGCCACAAGCTAATTCAGATTCTCTCTAAAAAAGGGGGAAAAGTGAACTCAAAGGAAGACACCACAGTTTTCACTATGTGAGCTGAGATCTTGCTTTTCCCTGCACAGTGGCAACACCAATGTGTACAGAGTCTAGGAGAATACAGACAGGGCAGAACATACTTTATACAACATTTGCCTGACGGGTGAATCCCTTTATTTTGGAATGGAATAATGCCAATTAGATAAGATAACTCTGGACTAGAATCTCACATTCACATCATTGTGGGAATGTAGAAATGGGCTTGGTAAGTACTGCCACTGCTGAGGCATAGATGAAAGAAGAAAACAATACCTTTAGTTAGTTCAGTGATGGCGAACCTATGACACACGTGTCAGCACTGACACGCGTAGCCATTTCTGATGACACGCGGCCACATGCCGAGGATGAAACATTTGCTGCTCCTGAGGATGAAACATTTGCGACTAGAGTCTTGGAGTTAGTTTTTTCCTCAAAGTGACACACTACCCGAGTTATGCTCAGTTTTTTGGCGAAGTTTGACACACCAAGCTCAAAAGGTTGCCCATCACTGAGTTAATTAGTCCTTCATCACTAGAATCTCTTATGTAAGTATGTATTGAGTCTAGCTAGGTTTTCTATGTTTTGGTTTAGGTATACAATTTAAAGAGAAGGCAAGCAATGTACAGATTTTTGAAAGTCTGTGAATTGTACACGTTTTATAATGGTAATGTATTTTTAAAAATCATTTCCAAATATTTTGGAGAAATCAACACATAGTTTCCACTTAATAAGCATCTAGAATATTCAGTATTATAATTTCTTTCTCTTTCTAGTACTCTTAATTTTCCTAAGTTTAGAACTCTTCTAGTTCAAGGTCACTTTAACCCAAGTATTGTATAGAAAGGAATAGACGCTGCCTACTGAGCCGCATATGATGTTAGCATTCTTTTGTCTGAGAATAGATCAAGCAATGAAGCCATCCTCCCTGAATAGCACTTTTATGACATGGTAGATAGATACATAGATAGATAGGTAGGTAGGTAGATAGATAGATAGATAGATAGATAGATAGATAGATAGATAGAATTGTATCTTTAATGCGCTATGTTTGTCAGTGACTCCCAAAGCTCTGATTCGTGTAGGGTAGCTATACATCTTTGTGACAGTTTATAGCACAGTATGTTTCCATGACTTATCTGACATCTTTGTCTTTGTATACAGAAATGAAGCAAGTGAATCTCACTACTGGAAAACAGCGCTTAATAAAAAGAGCCCCCTTTTCTATCAGTGCTTTCAGGTACGGTAACGAGAATAGGGGTAGAAACATTGGGCTTTTCCTCTCTCTTCTCTTTCTTAATATTTGATAGAGGAACAAATAGACTGAAAATGGTTTGGCAGGTCACTTAATGATCTTAATATTGATCCTTTCAGTACTGAATTGCACCTTACTTGATGAAATAGCAATATTGTTATTTTATGCCCATGTTTCCTTTCCTCACAGAACCATCCAGTTAATTGGGCTATAAATGCCAAGTAATTACTACTCTTCTCCACTGGGCCACTCTTGGAAGTAATTCCAGAGCTGTAGTGACTAAAGGAGACCTGGGGAAGGTGGGAGTGCAGGGGGACAGCGGCGCTGCTACTTGTTCCCACTGCGAGTTTTCTTTTTCTATCTCTGGATTTATGTAGCCTGAAAAGAGGTATAAATACCAGAAGAGAATAAATATTTTAGATAAAATATTCCATTTTATCTAATGGAATCGAAGGGGAAAATCTTACACTTTGTCTCCTATTTTCTGGAACGATTTCTCCAGCAAGTATTGAAATTCTTGCTGTTCAAAGAATTTATAATGAAACAGAAAAAAAAAAGAGCTAGCATATGAATTTTAAGGGATACCCATTTGCTCCTTCCAAGGAGATATTTTGAAAGGATTAAAGAACAAAAAATTTTAAGTTTCTATTAGTTTGTTTCATGAGATTTTGGCTTACATTTTAGCATCATGATTTAAACGTTATTTAAGTAATGAATGTTCCAGTACTTCTGTGGAATGTAGAGAAAACTGTTTTCTTATAAACAATATCATATCCTCATTCTTAAGTATAGGAATTATCTTCAAAGAGTATGTAATCTGGGAGAAAAATGAGACATAATAATGGGAAATGATATTGTAATTGCACATTATTTTTATCTGGTATGTTTTGGTGAGGAGAAGAAGCACATGAGGGGGTCCAGCACTTTGTTCTCTCACAGATACACACACCATAGAAAAGAGACAGGAGAGGGAGACAATGCACCAGAATGGAGGCTAATAAGATATTAAAAGATGAAGAACAGTTAGGTGGGATACAGAAGAGTGATGAAGGTGAGGTGAGTATGTGCTGATATAGAAATGTTTATTACAGGAAATATTACATGCAAGGTGAATAGTATATATTTTCCATTGGCAAAGAATTAACAGTTAACTAAGGCTATGGACTACAAACATAAAACACACACACACACACACACAAAAAAAACACCACACAAAACTTTTCCATAGCTAAAAGAAACTTAAGGCAAAATCTTCATAGAAACTGAGTAAACAATTGTTACTCATTATCACAGTCTAAGGGTTTATCTCTGTAGTATATGAAGTACTTCTATGAATCTCTAAGTAGAAGACCAACAACCCGTTAAAAAAAAATGAGCAAAGAATTTGAACAGTTCATACAACCTCACTCATAATAAGAGAAATACAAATTACATCAGACTATTTTTTACTATTAGATTGACAAAAATTCAAAAGTTTAATAACACACCTTTTTGATGAGATTGGAAAATAGATAGACATTCTCTATATGTCTATTTTCTGGTGGGAATGTCAATGAGTACAACCTTAAGGAAGTGTTTGGTCAGTATCTGTCAAAATCATGAATATATTCTTTGATTAAGAAATTCCATTTCAAAGATGTCATCTAAAAATTGACTAGTGAACACGTACAATGACAAATGGTGGAACTAGTTCTTTGTAACATTCTTAACAGTAGCAAAAAGTTGTAAGAACTGAAGATCTTCAGTAGGGGACTTGTTAAATAGATTATGGTGTCTCCATACCACGGAATTCTGTGTATCTTCGCATTCAACCAGTATTTCTGGAGTGTCTATCATGTGCCAGCCCCTATGGTAGGGACTGGGAACAAGAGTACTGTCTATCTACTGATGCAGAAAGATAACTAAGAACGTGGTAAGTGAAAAATAAAAGTTGCAAAAGACACATGTTTTAAGCTACCATTTGTGTGTGTGGGGGGGGAAGACTGGCTTGTGTTAACCTAAAGAAGTTCTAAAATAATACCCAAGAGACTGAAAATAGTATTACTTGAAGTTGAGGCAAGAGGTGAGAATTGGACAGTCTAAGGACTGGAGTGGGAGGGAAACTATTCTCTATTTACTCTCTTTATACTTACTAATTTTTAAGTCATGTCATTGTATGATCTTTTCAAAGTTGAAATGAGTTTTTAAAAATTAAGCTGAAAAAAAATTAAGCTGAAGATAGGCTTGAAATTTATTTCTTCCAGTGACCTCCAGTCACCACAGAGGGTTAATATGTCAGTGTCAGCCTGTTGCCATTGAGCTCCCCAAGATTGCTCTCTTTTTCTGTGTTCACATCCAGTGGCTTAAGCATGGCAGATAGTTTTTAAAAAAGTTGTACTGACTGACTATATTAAGTGAGTTAATGTGAACTGTGTAGGAGAATAGTGGGCAATAAACAGAAAAGTTTAGATTTGAGTTAGATCTTGAAGGACATTGAATGTATGGCTGAGGGGTTGGGATTTTATTTAATAGGCAGAATAAATATCTTAAGGAGTTTTTTTAAATCAAGGTTTTCATTTTCTTCTTGGAAATTTCTTTTCTTTAGCTAAAATCTTCCTTACATTTTAAAGAAATTCTGAAAATTTCAGAAAAACAAGACAAAATGAAACAACTATTTTTGAAATTTTTAATGTTGTGTAGGGTTGGATATTTTCCAGTAAAGTTCTCAATTCAGCACCTAAAAAGGTAATACACAAGAAGATATTAAATAAATATTTTAAAATAAAGAAAGCAAGGATTACACTTAATTGCATGTATCACAGTATCCCAAACATGAAAATTCAGCATTGAAGAAAAGTCTAAATCACAGTAATTATTATCAGATCCTAATATTTTGTTTTGTCTTTTGCTGTTTAAAGTTATATCTGTGAAAATGAGGCTATCCCCATGCCACCACATTGGGAGAATGTGAATACTGACGTACCCTATCAGGTAAGAGCAGAACCGACTGACTGTTCTGTGCTAGAGATGGAACAGGACTTCAATAAAACTATTCAACTTTATTTTCCAGCTTATTCCTTTGCACAGTCAAACACATGAATATAATGAAGTCGCTAGTCTCTTTGGGAAAACAATGGATCGCAACAGAATTAAAAGAATTCAGAGAATTCAAAACCTAGACTTGTGGGAGTTCTTTTGCAGGTGAGACAGTTTCTAATCTGAACCCTCTCGTTGGCCTCTAAGACTTTTGTAGTCTTAGAGATGATAGTGAAGCAAAAATGTTTAATTATATTAATTTTCACTGCTGCTGTGTTTTCCTCTTGCTTTGTTTTGATCTGGTCTCTCAGCTCTCTTCTTCAGCCTTCTCAGGGAGTAAGAGAGATGCTCTGTAAGTAAATGCAAGGCATTGCTTACAGAGGTGGGGAACGTCCCCCCCGGCTGCATAAGGCCCGAGAAGTCATTTGGTCTGGCCCTGCCAAGGCATTAGGGATGAGTTAATTAAATGTTTGACCAAATACAGCAGGCTAATTTTTGAGTTGATAATTTTGTATGGCCCCTGAATGATGTTATAAATACCCAGATGGCCCTTGGCAGAAAAAAGGTTCCCCACCCTTGGCTTACCACATTGTAATGCAGTGGTAGAGGTCAGTCTCCTCAGCACATTCCTAGAAACGTGCCCCTTTCAAGGTTCCGAGCTACGCATCTTGGCTTAGTCAGCATTGCAGAGGACTAGGGGAGCTATTTAGTTTTGTTGATATGACTTTGTTCGCTCAGACTTTTATGTTGAATTATAACTCTCTGAAACATTTAATTTCTGTGGAGAGCAGCTACAGTGTTTGGACAGGTTCAAGCCTGGGACTAATGAGAGGGCACGATCCTCTCGTGGCAAAGCCACGTGTAAGTCCCAGCACAATTATAGCCAAAGGCTATAGTTGTAAGCTTGACCTTATGGTCCGAACCTGTGGTCCCACGTAGCTAAGTGATATAGGCTGCGGTAGGTGCAGCAAGTAAACAAAGCTTGATCAGGTGCATGTAATTGAGTAGATTAGAAACCTGAGAGAACGTTGTAACCACGCCCTTACTTTGCCTCTTGGGATCTAGCTAGAAAATAAAGACTCGGCTTGCAGGCCGTGGCTCTGCCTCTCCATAAGAGAGGGCAGTGTCCCACCCAGCCCCAGCTTTCTTCTCTTGTCTGTCTTTTCTTAATCCTTCACCGCCCCCTCTCAGGCTCACCGAACCTGGCTGTGCTGGCACAGCACACATTTTTTAAACAATTACACTATCTTGCCTATAGTCATTTGCTTATTTTGTTTGAAGGACCATTGCAAAACATACCTGCAAATTTTCTGTTTAGCCCAAAGTTTATGTTGTAGATTTAAAAATCTCAATTTATTACTCAACTTAGGTTGGAAATGACCCATTGGATTGCTCAGTGTGCACTTAACCTAAAAGTGAAGTCCATTACAAAAACATAAGGGTATTGTCCAAATTAATCTGTTTGTTGTGATGTTTGTTTGTTTTTTGTTTGTTTGTTTATTTATTTATTTACAAATGTATAATAACAAAATACATCAGTATTTGTGAGGATAGAGGGCCAGTTGGGAGAGGCAGGATGGAGGGATTACACATAGGAATAAGGAAACTGGGGAAGGTGATAGATATGTTCATTATTTTTACAACAGATTAATAGATTAATGGTTGTTAATAGTAAATATGTGCAGTTGTAATGTATTGTATGTAATAATATCACAAATTGTGCTGAGGAATGTGTTTTTAATAACAAGTAGTACCTAAAATATGTGGTTTTCTGAAATATTTTTATTAAATACTAGAGGCCAGGTGCACGAAAATTCGTGCACTTGGAGAAGGGGTCCTTCAGCCCGGCCTGCGCCATCTCGCAGTCCAGGAGCCCTCAGGGGATGTCCGACTGATGGCTTAGGACTGCTCCTCTGCGGGATGTAACCAGGCAGGCCCATCAGGGGATGGTGCCGGCTGGTGAGCGGCTGGCCCTGCCCTCGCCCCCACCATTGCACCTCTGCCACTGGTCACCACTGCCCCCCCGAATCGCCATCCCCTCCCTCTGCCTGCTGGCACTTGCCTTGACTGGCCTGACAGAGCCTGCTTGCTGGCCCTTCCCCCCACCAACCAGTCATTTTGCCATTCAGTTGATTTGCATATTATGCTTTTATTATATAGGATGTGTATGAGATTTGGTTTCTAATATTTATTTATTTTTTATTTTATTTATTTTATTTTATTTTTTCTTTTTTTTTTTGTTTCTAATATTTCTTCATATAAGCAGACCTTTAGTACTTATTCAGAAAAATTTCAAATAATAGAGTTTAATACAACAAACCTCTAGGTAGCCATCATATGATTTAACATTTGTCAAGATATACCATATATTATCTATCAATGAAAGCTGCAGTCTCATTAAAAGCAGGCTGACTTTTGTTTGTTAATGATACATGGAATTCTTTCATGCTCTGATGCTCATAAGAGTTTATATGATAAAATAAGGAGTTTTCAGCTTTATTCTTTACTAGAGGCCTGGTGCACGAAATTCGTACCCGGGAGGGGGTGTATGTGTCCCTCAGCCCAGCCTGCACCCTCTCCAATATAGGACCCCTCGAGGGATGTCCAACTGCCTAAACGGGCAGTCGGACATCCCTCTCACAATCCAGGATTGCTGGCTCCCAACCGCTCGCCTGCCTGCCTGCCTGATTGGCTGTAACTGCTTTTGCCTGCCAGTCTGATCACCCCTTAACCACTCCCCTGCCAGCCTGATCAATGCCTAACTGCTCCCCTGCTGGCTCGATTGCCCCTAATTGCCCTCCCCTGCTGGCCTGTTCACCCCTAATTGCCCTCCCCTGCTGGCCTGGTCACCCCTAACTGTCCTCCCTTGCCAGCTGGTCGCTCCTAATTGCCCTCCCCTGCCGGACTGGTTGCCCACAACTGCCCTCCCCTGCAGGCCTGGTACCCCCAACTGCCCTCCCCTGCAGGCCTGGTCCCCCCCAACTGCCCTCTCCTGCAGGCCTGGACCCCCACAACTGCCCTCCCCTTCAGGCCTAGTCCCTCCCAACCGCCCTCCCCTGCAGGCCTGGTCACCCCCAACTGCCCTCCCCTGCAGGCCTGGTTGCCCCTAACTGCTCTCCCCTGCTGGCCTGGTCGCCCCCAACTGCCATCCCCTGCAGGCCTGGTTGCCCCCAACTGCCCTCCTCTGCTCTCCTGGTCATCCCTAACTGCCCTCCCCTGTAGGCCTGTCCCTTCCTACTGCCCTCCCCTGCTGGCCATCTTGTGGCAGCCATCTTGTGTCCACATGGGGGCAGCCATCTTTGACCACATGGGGCGGCCATCTTGTGTGTTGGAGTGATGGTCAATTTGCATATTACCCTTTTATTAGTTAGGATAGTTTTGGATCTTTGGACCAGCCAACTTTTATTTCTGACAATACTGAGTTTAGAAGGTTTTATTCAGTTCTTGGTTAGGTAATTTATTTTAGAGGAAGATGAAAGCCTCTCTCCCTTTTATTTTATTCTATCAGTGAATAAAGTTTTTTCTCAGATGGTCTGATGAAATCTTCATTATTTTTAATCTGGCTTCCAAAGTCAAGTTCATATTAGTCTCCTTCCTAATTTGAATCTTCAGTTAAATCCTAGTGATAAAATGTACAGTGATTCCCCAACATTTTATATGATGATTTTACTGAAGTCTGTTTTACTGTCGATGCCCTTAATGGTTTTATGTAATGTCAGTGTCTAGAAATCTGTGATGGCAAATGAACCTGCCACCTACTGTGACAGTAGAAAATACTAAGTCTCATTATGAAGACAGCCTGTCATGTTGTCATCTCCCTGAAGAACTAATATAACCAAGTTGATCTCAATGTCATGGAAACTATGACTCACCACGTGAGTGCATCACGCATCAGTTTGCATGTTGTTCAGGCCTTTCTTACTTCCTCCCTTTTTCTAAAAATATGTTTTAGCTCCAACTTTGTGACAGGCTTTATTCTGGGCACTTGGGATATAATAGGATATAGGACCATAGACAAAGAGCCAGGCCATCAAACCACAAAATGTAGGTGGGAGCACAGGGCATCTTGGAGCACCGGTGAGAGTATCTACCCACCCTTGCTGACAAAAGTAGGCTATGTATTGGGGGGTCGGGAGTATCAAGAAGCACTTCCTAAAGCAGGGATCATTTAAGCTAGACATAGATAGGTGGGAGAAGGGAAGGGCATCCCAGACTTTGGGAGCAGCATGGGCCAAAGTTGATTATGAGAGGGAACATAGAACATTGAGAGAATTTCAAATAGAACCAAAAATAGGATGACTGTTGAAGAAGAGCCTAGAAAGGTACTCCAGAGTGAGAACATGCAGGAGTTTGTAGTAGAGCTTGTGTGATTTTCTTTGGTAGCTTTACTTGAGTTGGACTGACCCACAGTTAAGGTAGAGAGTTAGCAGGGGCCAGGCCATGCGGGCCTTACAAACCAAACTAAAGGATTTGGATTATTTTCCTGGGACAGTGGAAAGCTATTGTAGGATTTTAAGCAAGAGAGAGATGAGTCTGATTTGCATTTTAGAAAAACAATTCATCCCTATATTGTGGAGTAGGGATTTAAAGCAGTTAGGAGTGAGTTTGCCCACCAGGGGGTATTGGCAATGACTGGACACATCCTTATCGTCCTGCAGTGGGGTAGGGAGATCCTACTGACATCTACTCGGTAAAGGCCAGGGATGCTAAACATTGTACAGTGCACGAGACAGCCTCATACAACAAACAAATATCCAGCCCCAAATGTCAGTAGTGCCGAAGCTTAGAAACTGGTTTAAATGGATCAAAGTCAGAAGCAGGGAGGCCATTGTGGGAAATTGTTTCAGTGATTAAACTGAGACAAATTGGGAGGCTTGAACTAAAGTGGACCGAAGGAGTGAAGAGGACAACTTTGAGGTATTAAGAATGTAGAATGATGTTGTTTGGTGCATAATTTAATGTGTGCAATGGGGTGGGTTAGGGAGATGGGGAAGATGACATTGAAGTTTCTGACTTGTTTTAGTTGACTAAGGAAATATGGGTAGGAACAGATTTTGGTCTTGGGAGGATATGAAGGGAGTAGTAGTTGATATATGGATTGGGAGCTTGGCAGAGTGGTGTAGACTAGAGACTCCATCCTGGTTTTGGAGTAGTTAAGAAATGTGGGTAATAGAAACCATAGGAATTGATAAGATGACCAGGGACTTTATGTAGATAGAGAAAATAGGAGGGTCAAGGATTGAACTCTAGAAGGGATAGACAGAGGAAGAGAAAAACCTAAGGAAGAAGCTGAGAAGTAACAACCAAAAAAGGTGGAAGAAAACTAGTGGAATGTGATCACAGAAGCCAAAAGAAGAAAGTAGTTTACATAAGTAGGTGTCATCCACGGTCACATAGTGAAGAATAGCCAAGTAAGATAAATATTGACAATATCCTTTGGATTCTGCAACACAAAGGTCATTGGTACCTTTGATGAGAGCATTGTTGGTAGATGCTATACAGCAGGCGTCCTCAAACTACGGACCGCGGGCCCCATGTTTTTGCCATTTTGTTTTTTTACTTCAAAATAAGATATGTGCAGTGTGCATAGGAATTTGTTCATAGTTTTTTTTAAACTATAGTCCGGCCCTCCAATGGTCTGAGGGACAGTGAACTGGCCCCCTGTTTAAAAAGTTTGAGGACCCCTGCTATACAGGGTGGGGCAGAAGTATGTTGACAGTTGTTCGTATGGAAAAATAATACAATAATAAATAGGTACTCACAACTGTAAACCTACTTTTGCCCCACGCTGTATTGTATTTACAACAAATGTTGACCAGTATTTCAAGAAGCTTGGCAGTGAAGAGAATGAGAGATCTGAGAAGATGGGTAATGTAGCGTTGGGAAGGGTGTTTTTGTTTTATGTGTTTTGAAGTAAAAGATCAGGTAGACATGAGCATGTTTACATTATAATAGGAAAGAACCTATGGAGAGGGAGAGCTTAAAGGACAGGAGAGGCCAGGGTAATTGATGGATTAAGTCTCCTGAAGAGATGTGATGGGATAGAACTCAGAGAACATATGTTAGGAGATAGACAAAGGTGGTCCAGTTATGTTATAAGTAATGAGAAGTAGGAGATGAGGACAGGAATTAGATTGGGAGCTCCCTCCTGATACTTTCAGTTTCCTTTGTGAAATAAGAATTGAGGTCGCCTGTAGATGTAAGGAGGTGTGGGTAAGAGGGATAGATAGAGGAAAAGGAGTGATTTGAAATGGCCATTGTGAAAAATGGGGGAGAAAAAGCGAACTTGGGAACTATAGGATTTCCATCAGTGCTGAAGGCTTAGTTAGAATGTGTGAATTTTTGGAAACCAGGGGGATGTTGTTTGACTTATCTCAGCAGTTTACAACCAGAGAGAGGTGGTGGTTGGGCTGATCCAGGAAAAGGTAGCAAGGAAAAAAGAACAATGAAAGCTGATATCTCATTAAGAATGTGGGAGAATGTGGATTGAGATCAGAGACCCTCAGCCCTGGCTGCCTATCAGAATCACCTGTGGAGCTCCTTAACAAGTAGAGCTATCTGTCCTCACCCCTGACCCACCACATCAGAACCTCCGAGTTCTGACATTATCTTTAAAAAGTTCTGCAAGTATCCAGCCAGGTGGAGAACCACTGGTTCAAACCTAGGCAAATGTACATCAATCCAGAGCATGAAGTACATTTGCCTAGGTTTGTACAACCCCTGCTGCGGCTCAGAGTGCATAGCACATCTAATTTAGCCCTTTTGGCATTCCAGTCCCTGAGAGGGTGGGCAATCTTAAGAGATCTTTGAGAGGTGGGTGCTACAATATTTTCAGTAAGTTCAGAAATGATCAACTTACACCTTACACAAAAATAAACTCAAAATGGATAAAGGACTTAAACGTAAGACGGAAAACCATAAAAATTTTAGAAGAAGCCATAGGCAGCAAAATAGCAGACATTTGTTATAGCAATGTCTTTACCAATACAGCTCCTAGGGCAATGGAAACTAAGGAGAAAATAAACAAATGGAACTACATCAAAATAAAAAGCTTCTGCACAGCAAAAGAAATCATCAACAAAACAATAAAGCCTCCTGCATAGGCGAACATATTTGCCAATATTATCTCCAATAAGGGTTTACTAGCAATCTCCAAAATATACAGGGAACTCATACAACTTAACAAAAGGAAGTTAGACAATCCAATCAAAAAATGGGCAAAGGACCTAAATAGACACTTTTCGAAAGTGGATATACAGAAGGCCAAGAGAAATATGAAAACATGCTCAAAGTCATTAATCATCTGAGAGATGCACATCAAAACAATAATGAGGTACCATCTCGCACCTGTCAGAATGGCTATCATCAACAAATCAACAAACGACAAGTGCTGAAGAGGATGCAGAGAAAAAGGAACCCTCGTGCACTGCTGGTGGGAATGCAGACTGGTGCAGCCACTGTGGAGAACAGTATGGCATTTCCTCAAAAAAATTAAAAATGGAACTCCCATTTGACCCAGTAATACCACTTCTAGGATTATATCCCAAGAAACTAGAAACACCAATCAGAAAGGATATATGCACCCCTATGTTTATAGCAGCACAATTTACAATAGCTAAGATTTGGAAACAGCCTAAGTGCCCATTAGAAAACTATGGTACATCTACACAATGGAATACTACGCTGCTGTACAAAAGAAGGAATTGTTACATTTGCAACAGCATGGATGGAATTGGAGAGCATTATGCTAAGCAAAATAAGCCAGTCAGAGAAAGGTAAATATCACATGATCTCACTCATTTGTGGAATATAATGAACGTCATAAACTGAAGAACAAAAATAGATCCAGAGACAGAGAAGCATCGAACAGACTGTCAAACTTCAGTGGGAAGGGCAGAAAAGGTTGGGGAGGTGTTAAGAGATCAACCAAAGGACTTGTATGCATGCATATACTAGTAAGCATAACCAATGGACACAGACACTCGGGGGTTGAGGGCATGTGCCAGGGTGGGGAGGTCGGGGAGGTCAATGGGGGAAAAAGGAGACATCATGTACTACTATTTGCAATACTTTAAACAATAAAAAGAAAGAAAGAAAAGAAATTAACATGGGGTTGGGCAAAGGTGGGCAGGACTAGTGTAGTTTGAATCCTATGATTTTTCCCAAAAGTTTAACTGAAGTCCAGGAGGTCCTAGAACTCAACACTAGCCTTTCTGAAACACCAAGGTCATTGTATGAGAGTCTCCACATTTCACAGGTGCCCTAGCAGTAAGCACTACAGCAGCGGTTCTCAACCTGTGGGTCGCGACCCACAGGTTGAGAACCGCTAGCAGGGTCGCCTAAGACCATTGGAAAACACAGATATTTACATTACGATTCATAACAGTAGCAAAATTACAGTTATGAAGTAGCAACGAAAATAATTTTATGGTTGGGGGTCACCACAACATGAGGAACTGTATTAAAGGATCGCGGCATTAAAAAGGTTGAGAACCACTGCTCTAGAGTAATCTATGCTGTGGTGTTGCAAAGCTTTGACCAGCTCATTCCATTCTGCCTTCAACTGGTGACACTATGTTCAATCCAGTGACCGAGCAGGTTTTAATGTCCACACATTTGGCTCTTTAACTAACCAACACTTCATTTATCTAAGAGAGACCAGAGTGAATTTTCAAATCAAAATTCATTCTAATCTGTGCCTGAAAAGTAGTGATGTTTGAATATGCTGATTTTAGAGTGGATTCTAATCATTATAGACCATGAAGCTTGACCTTAGAGGGATGTATATTAAACAACGTTTACTTAGGAAAAAAACAGTGTAGATTTGCTAACGCCCAAGTACGAGGCTCACCATAGTAGTAGTTGGGTGAGCCCCTTAGTGTAAGTTGATTTCCACAAAGTGGTTGAAAAAGTTCTCATGATTGAGGCAAGATAGAGAAGTGTGTGCGAGTTGAATGAATATAAAGAGAAAAATTAATACCCAGTCAAAAGTCTTATGCAGAGGGGAACTTGAATGGCATGCATGCTTTCTTCTTGAGCCCTTCAACATTTTTATCAGAAATTTGGATGAAAATGTGGAAGGTTTGCTTATCACACTTTTGAAAGATTCAAAACTACAATCGATAGCTTATTTGCTGTATGAATGAATCAGGAGTCAGAATGATCTTAGAAGACTAAAACAGTGAGTCAAAACAATATAATTATCTTTTTTTTAAAGAAGATTTTTTTCTTAGAAAGGCAACAAGTATGAATTATTTAAAAAGTAAGTACATAAAGTTTTAAAAAAGACATAATTTATTGTTAGTGAAAAGATGCTGGCTTTTTCTGCAATAAATATTTGTTTAATGCACATCCTTCTAAGTCATGCTTAATGGTTTGAAAAGACTATCAATAGTAGATCAAAGCATAGACATTAAATTTTGATAGATATTGTCAAATGACTCCTGAGAATGACTATATACATTTTCAATTCTTTCATCATTTAAATGCAAGTATCCCCTCTCCCCCTGCATAGTCACTAAGTTGCATGTTTGTTTTTAAAATAAATTATGCACTTTTAAATTGCTATCTATATATATAAAAGCCTAAGCAACTGTTACGATGGAATGACTGGAATGACCGGTCACTATGATGTGCACTGACCAGCAGGGGGCAGACACTCAGCGCAGGAGCTTCCCCTGGCCTGCAGGCCCCTATCACCAGATGGGGCCTGCCGGCCAACCTCCCAGTCCCTTCCCCTGGCCAGCAGACCCCATTGCCCGATTGGGGCCGGGCCCCCAGGCTGGGATGGGGAACCGGGGTTGGTGGCAGCGGATGAGTCCTCTTTCCCAAGGGGGCCAAGGGCTGGGCTCCCTCCTTGGGGCCGGCGGCCAACCTCCCGGGTCCCTCCCCCTGCCGGCAGGCTCTGATCGCACAATTGGGGCTGGGCCCCAGGCTTGGACGGGTAATTGGGGGTAGGTGGCAGCAAACAACCTCCCACGGTGCCTGGGGGAGGGGCTGTGACCTCTCGCCAGCTACCTGGGGGTGGAGGTGATGGGGATGGAGGTGCGGTGAGAATGCAGGGTGTCTGCTAAACTCGCTCTCACTCCCCCTGCTACCTTCCCCCGGGGATGCCAGGGCTCGTGTGTCCGGGAAGCCCTGAGCTCAGGTGCTGGGCTCCTGTGAGGAGCCCGCCCCACAGCTGCGTGGCCTCTTCCGGGTGAGCCGGGTCACAGCCACCGGGACCACAGGGCTGGTCGGGCTCCCTGTGGGTTTGCACAGGAGCTGGTCTGCAAGGCCAGCTGGGAGAGAGCGTGCTGCCTGCCAGGCTTTTGTGCGGCAGCGCCTCTGGGCAGCCCAGAGGCCTATGCTAAGCCCCGGCCCGCAGCGCCGGGCTGCACTCACCACATCTCCGAGTGGGGACTCCAGTGCGGTGACTCAGGTGGAGGGGGGCACATGGGGGCCCGGCAGCCCAGGTGCTGCCCGGGGCCCAGAGGTCAGCTGGGACCTGCCCTTCCACGCTAGATGCTCACACTTCAATCACCTCCACGCCTCCACATCCACACCCGTGCATGAATTTAAAAATAAAGTTTAATTGAAATAAATGTAGTACTGCATTAGGTTTGTAAATCAGTTGTACAAATATAGAAAGCTGAGAGGAGTCTAGTTTGAGAAAGTTTTGGGAGTTTTAATTGACTCAGACTTATGTAAACCAGCAGTGTGCTGCCCCTGCTACAAAATAAATTCAGTGTGTGCTGGTAGAGTCAGTGATGTCTGAGATATCTGGACTCTGCTTCTAATTCCTACCAACATTATAAACTAGAAAGGATCCAGCAGATTCTCGTCAACTAAAGGCTGTCGGGATGGAAAAAGAAAGGCCTGGAAGCCGTGCTATGTGAGGAATAGTTGATGGAATCCATATATATAAAAGGCTAATATGCAAAGTGTCCCCTTAGGAGTTTGATGGGAGTTTGATCGCTCGCTATGACATGTGCTGACCACCAGGGGGCGGTGTGGAACAAAGGAAGGCCCCGGCCGGCAGCCAGAAGGCCCCGGTCAACCCTGATCACCAGCCAGGCCTAGGGACCCTACCCGTGCACGAATTTCATGCACTGGGCCACTAGTAGTGCATATTTAACCTAGAAAAGAAAGCAGAGGTCAGAGTTCATAGTTAATTTTGGATATTTTCAGAGTAGTTTTGTATAAGAATATTTGAATTGTTCTGTGTTCAAAACAGAAAAACTAAGACAAATCAATAGAAGTAATAGGAAGGCAGATTTTGGTTCAGAATTAGGGTGGACATACTTTCTAACAATTACAGCTGATTGCAGATAGGTTGCGTTGTGTTGCGAAGCAGTGAGCACTTGACCCTGACCTGAATTGAAGCAGCTGTTAAATAGCTATTTCAAGATATAATGGGGGAGGGATTCTTTTTCATTTTTTAAAACATCGTTTTTATGAAATATTTTTAAAATGAAAATGCAGCAGATAGTTTACAGACACCTGTGTACCTACCAATCAAATTTAACATTTTAATATTTGTCACATTTTCTTCTTCTTTGTATCAGTTTTGTTTTTCTTTTTAAGATACAAAGCATTACAGATACAGATGAAGTGTTTACCCCAACCCTATCCTGTTTTCCTTCTTCCTCATGAGGTTGGTGTGATGCCTTCTTGTCCATATCTTTATATTCTTTACTAGAGGCCCAATGCACGAATTCCTGCACAGGTGGGGTCTGGCTGGCCTGCCCCGATCGGGGCTGATTGGGGGGGAGGGGCTGAGGGCGGTTGATGGACTGACCCCGTCCCCCCAGTCGAACTCCCATTGAGGGGACAATTTGCATATTAGCCTTTAATTATATAGGATTACATATATATGTATACTTATACAATATACAGTATTATTTTCAGTCATATGCCTTTTTTTTGCAACATTCTTTTTACATTCAACATTATTTTTCAAGAGTTATCTGTTAATATATGTACTACATCTAATTTATTACTTTTAACTTTCATGTACAAGTAAATAATTATTTATTCATTTTTCTATGAAAGATTTTTAAGCTGTTTTCAGTTTGTTTGTATTTTTTTTACTGTTACAATCGACCCTACATTATTAAAAGAGATTTGTCCATTGGGAAGAGGTTGAACTGGATGACTTAATTCAGTTTAATTTAACCAATATTTTCTAATCTCTGAGGATAAAAAGATTACGGCATAGTCCCTGCTCAAGGAATTCACTGTTTAAAGAGTCTGTGAGCTTTGTATTATTTAATTTATATTGCCATTTTTAGGCATCTGTAAAACTTGGCTGGTTTAGGCAATCACCTTTTTAATAATAGGCATCACCTGACATATCTATAGTTTTGAGTGTAATTTGCAACCTCAAGTCTCAATGTTAACTAATATTTTTTTTAATATTTTTTTATTTTATTGATTTCTTACAGAGAGGAAGGGAGAGAGATAGAGAGTTAGAAACATCGATGTGAGAGAAACATCTATCAGCTGCCTCCTGCACACCCCCACTGGGGATGTGCCCGCAACCAAGGTACATGCCCTTGACCGGAATGGAACCTGGGACCTTTCAGTCTTCAGGCTGACGCTCTATCCACTGAGCCAAACTGGTTTCGGCTAACTAATAATTTTTGATGAGATGACTTATGTCTCCAAGAGCATTTGAGATTCTTCTTCAGAGCTGCTTTGTCCATTTATGATTTATGTTAAAGAAGGTTTTCTGGTTCACGTTTTCTACTGAATTTTGCTCCCTGAAAAATTAATAACTGCCACTTATGGTATATTTCTGTGTGTTTTATGTCTGTGTGTATTGTTTTTAGGAAAAAGGCTCAGCTCAAAAAAAAAAGCGGTGTGCCTCAGATTAATGAACAAATGCTATTTCATGGTACCAGCAGTGAATTTGTGGAAGCAATTTGCATTCATAACTTTGATTGGAGGATAAACGGTATACATGGTGCTCTCTTTGGAAAAGGTAATTATCAGAATTCCAGGTCCAATTCTGGTCCTAGGAGCAAATCTCCTCTCTTGAGAGATAATGGACTGTTCTGTAATTCAGGGGGTTGACAGTTATTAGTTAAAAGTTATGTACGAGGTTCCCAGCACACCCTCCGAGGTTCTGAGCCACAGAAAAGCCGCCTCCTGCATGTACAAGATAGAAGTAAGACCTTTGTACTCGGCCGGGTTAGATCGTGCCCCGCTCCCAGTCGCTCGCAGGGCATCATGTCCATGTTCACTGATTTTTGCATTACATTTAATTTCATGTATAAGTCCTTTCCTTGGATAAAATTAAAACTTTTTATGTCATATAAAGAGAGAACTATCAAATAAATTAATGTACATTGTACACAGGTCTAGGTACTAGTATTTTTTGTTTGTGTTGTTTTTTAGAAAAAGATAGGTAAGAATATTAATGAGCAATAAGGAATAATGGGGGAAATCCTCACCTTTTTCCTAATGTTGTGAAAGTCCAAGTTCTCCAATTTATGCCCACTACCCAAGCAAATCAAGGAGAGAGATGAGGGGAAAAGGTAAGGGATGGACATTTATTTTGCTGGTTCTGGCTTTGTACCTTACCTCCATCAAGAGAACTAACGACCATTTAGGATTAGGGTGTGCTGTATTTTAAAAAAGTAAATAAAATTTTTAAATAACTACCAAAAAGTCTATTTTATTTCTTTAACTGTAAGAGGATCAGAAAAGTGTTACATAAATCCCATCAGTACTGGGTAATACGAGACATTGCAATTATTTTTCACAAATTTTTAGAGTAAGCGTTCCCTTAATGATGTCAGTCGTCTAGGCCTGACCCCTCCGAAGAGTCAGATGCTTTACTGAGTTTTCCCAAATAGGCAATGAACCGGTGAATTGTTCTGTTGGGATGGCTGGATGTGAACAGCATTGCACACTTGGGGACATAGAGTTCTATTATTTCCAGAAATACAATTGAATTGTTACTCTGTATCATGGAAATGTGGTATCTGGGGTTTGAAATCATCTCCGTAGACCAGCAGTTTCCATTGTGCTCTCCAGGGCTTCAGTGGCTGCTGTATAGGGAAGCCGGGGAGGAAAGCGGTGGAAGGAGATAGAAATGGGAGGGAGTCCAAGCAATTAAAACTCAGGTCCTGCCACACTTTTAGTCACAGAAATAGTTTGTATCAGTCTTACATATTGGGTTTCTTTGTAAGATTTCTTTGGAAAACAAGTCTGGCAGTACTTTTTGGTACGGTGTGATGGAGTCGGTGGTGGGGACTGGTCTGTACTAACAAATCTATCCCTGTGGCAGTCTGAATCACAGCCATCCATAACAGATAAACTTCTGTTCTTAAAGATCTACATAGGAGGACATTTCACATCCATTTCTGTTATACAAATTGCATGTGTCTATTCCCCTAACAGACTGTTTTTTCTTGTGTTTCATGTATTCTTCAGAGTAGTCTTTAATCTTAGCTTTTTTTTTTTTCTTGGTTCTTTTTGTTTAAGGAACCTATTTTGCTAGAGATGCTGCTTACTCCAGTCGCTTCTGCAAAGATGACATAAAACATGGAAACACATTCCAAATTCATGGTGTAAGCCTGCAAAACCGGCATCTATTTAGAACATATAAATCTATGTTTCTTGCTCGAGTGCTGATTGGAGATTATATAAATGGAGACTCCAAATACATGCGACCTCCTTCCAAAGACGGTAGCTATGTGAATTTATATGACAGCTGTGTGGACGACACCTGGAATCCAAAGATCTTTGTGGTGTTTGATGCCAACCAGATCTATCCTGAGTACTTAATAGACTTTCATTGATCCGACTTACAAATCTCAGTGGTCAAGGAAGTTTATTCTTTCTTGCAGGAAGATTTGCTCTCCTGTCATCTAGCCACTAATGTTAGTTATCTGACACTTTTGAAACAGATATGAAAAAAAAAGTGGACTCCATATAAAAGACATACTGACTTTAAGGTTGGTTTTATTGTTGTTTTGTTTCTGCTAGTTGTTCACCGTCTTGTTTGTTAAAGATGGACACCATTGCCATTTTAACACCTCGCGGTAAAAGATACCACTCAAAAATGAATCAGCGGAGTCTCAGATAGCATGGTCATTTAGAGTTTTTAAAGTTTCTGTGTGTGTTGTCAGGATGAACGTTTTCAGTTGAGATAGACTTATTCCTATATATGTCCAGAAAATAAATTATAGACATAAACGTGTTCCTTCAGAGGAACTGAACCTTTGTAAAATTGAATTCTGATGTTACTGTCCGCCAATCAACATGTTGCTTTGTTGGTCTTCTGAAACCCTGAAGCAGCCTGAGTATTCTTGAGAGAAGTAGGAAATAAGAAAACTATTTGCAGTCCTGCCAAACAAGCCAGAAGGAGAAAATCAAGGTAGAGTGCCCTGCTTCTGACCGCCCAGGATAGCAGGCTGCCGTCTCAGATTGCTCCTGTCCCTCTGCTGTCTCCTGCATCTGAACTGACAAATGCCTCAGCTGTCGTTAGCCTGCAGTTCATCCATCGAGGCTCTGGAATTCTTGTACTGAGACATTGCAGCTTTAAAGCAAGACTTTTATTTATTATTTAAAACACATATTTTCCCTTTGTTTTGGGGTTCTTACAGTGATTACTTCTAAGATATTTTTATCTGCTTCCCCATTACCACACACACACAGCTATTCAACAGTGATTTATAAAATTCACTTCTGAATTGTATTTCCCCATTTTGAATCATTGGATGCGTGGAACAAATCTGGTTTATTCCTTTCAGTAGCAATTGACAATCTTCTAACTCTCTTGAAAAGTTAGACAAAATTCATTATCATGTTTAATGGAAGTTTGTTTCCCTGTTCTTTCTGTTTTGCTATCCGATTCTAGAAGTAATGTTGCAACAGCTTCCTGCCCCTAAAGGTTTTCTGGCAGACGCCAGACAACTTGACAGAGATGTTGTATAGGAGTTCAGGTATCAGATCGGGGATTGGCCATACAATTGTTAACAGTTTTTTCAAACTTGATTTTCAATAGTTCTACCTGGAAGAAAGAAAGAAAAAAAAAAAGAACACTTGTATCAAGCCTTTCCAAGAAAACCTTCAATCTAATACTGAATTGTCTTCATTATCTTCACCCAGTTTGAGCTGAGAGTTAGTGAACACAATTTAACTTCTCAAGAAAAATCCCGTAAATGATCATGTCTGTGTTGTTCAGTTCAGTCATTTGAAGTGGGAAGGCGTCAAAGCATAATAAAAATGAAGAGTATGGAGCAAGATTAGGTTGGTAATTCTTTACCTACTATCTCCACATTTATTATAGCCCAGAACCCGTAACTGAGTGGAAAGTGAGTAGTACACAGGAAATTGCATGTATAATACAAATTAAAACTAAATGACAGCAGAGATTTCCTGACTCAGCTATGCGGACTAGCAGCCACTTTTGATGAAGTGCTGTGACTATTTAGAAAGAACATGTTTTAGAAACAGTCAGAAATCATCATGGAAATAACAGAGAAAAAGCCCCCAGGCTGCCTTGGGAGTGGTAGTACACCATTGCTCTAGCCTTGTTCACAAAGAACTTTGTTAGAGACATTAGGAATTTAGATTTTTGAAAATATTTTGTGCTATTTATTTTTACACACCAAAATGTTTACATAGTCTCCAACATGGCTGTCTTTTTTTTTTTTTTTTCTGATTTAACATGATTTCTGATGCCTCTCCCATCACTTGACTGGAATAACTGTTATAGTGTCTGGGGGCTATTTTTCATTTAGACATGTGCAGATTTCATCTCAGGGTGACTAAGAGCCCAGAGCTGAGATGTGCAAGGCAATCTGTATGAACTTAATTAGTTGGCTCATCTGTAGGAAGTAGAGTGTCTGCAGTAGACATTGTAAGAAAGAACTATTTGAGAATCTACTGTTAACTCTCCTTTTATAAGAAAGAGCCAATTGAGATCATTTTTAAATGTAACAGCATTGAGTTAATTGACACTAAAATTCAGGTGTGTTTTTTTGTATTGATCAGTAGATTGAGTTGAGAATCATGGTGTCAATATGTTATACATGCTGGTCTGGACCCATCCATTTGTCACCTTTTCTTCTTGTCATCACATAGTATGGGTGGGCAAGGGAAGAGAAGCCACTCCAGGTTAAAGAATCGGTGATTTAAAATATTCTACATTGAATGAATTCCAGCTGATAGTGACCTTGCTTTTTCACTTTGGTGATATCAGCCTCAGGGTAAAAAAAATGTATTTATAAAGAAAGTTTCATAAATCTTGCTGTTATGAGCAGGAAGGTTTTTGTACTAGTGTGACTTTCATCTCTACACTATGGTGATGATGGTGAAGAATTTGGAGCCATTTTTGCTATGTGAGAATACTGTTTTTACATGTGGTGATTAAAGCTCTCCATCGCAGGTCTTGGTTGTTATGTCACATATTTGTTTCTGTGATTTCTGTGTCTCATCTCCACCATGCATTATTTAAGCCTAAATTTTCAGCTCAAACTGAAGGAGTTTATTGCTTGTAACTCCACGTAACCCACTCGCAGATGGGTCAAGTCTCTTGTTCTCAGTTTGCATTACCCTAATCCCGTGGTCGGCAAACTGCAGCTCGCAAGCCACATGCGGCTCTTTGGCCCCTTGAGTGTGGCTCTTCCACAAAATACCACGGCCCTGGGCGAGTATATTTTGAAGAAGTGGTGTTAGAAGAAGTTTAAGTTTTAAAAAACTTGGCTCTCAAAAGAAATTTCAATCGTTGTACTGTTGATATTTGGCTCTGTTGACTGATGAGTTTGCCCACCACTGCCCTAATCAGATAACCTGTGAGGAAAATTACTTACTCTGTGCTGTTGAAAATTTCAAAACAGACCAAGGCCTAATCTGTGGCCGCACCTTTCCTCAGCGCGCTCCCCGGCTTGGAGGTGACGGTGCTGCCTGCGCCACCCTGCCTCCAGCCAGCCCCTCCCAGCATGGCCACAGGAACTCCTTTTGGTGTGAGTTAGGCATTTCACTTCGTCTTTAAGCTTCTATTGGCAAAAAAGGAAGGTATCCAAAGACACCTTAATTTTAAAGCTGAGAGAAATGAGAGACAGAATGATCAAGGCTCACCCGTGGAAACAAATCACGTTTTACATCTACTAAAATCATGTCACACTCTGTCTAAATGTTGGGCTATAATTAAGGTTCATTGTTATGAAAACTCAACTGAGCTCTGATTGACGACGTGGAAATGTGCCATGTTTATACGTTTTGTTTCTAGCCGTCCGGTGTTTGAGGTCCCCTCCCAGGCCGCAGGAACAGCACTGGAAAGCGTCTCCCAGGTCCTCGTGTGCTTTGTCCCAGGTTGTCCTCCCTCCACGGGAAGGATGTTTGTGTTGTTTTCAATAAACATATCGCTTGAAACAGATAGTCCATTTCTAGATGAAATTATGGGTTTTGTTCTTGTAAAAGAGAAATTTAAGGGGAAATGGAGATTAGCCAGGAAAGGAAAAACACCAGCCTTCTCAACAATTATGTTTGGTTAGAAACTGTAGCAAAGTGATTGTACTTATTTCTAGCCCTTTGTACTAATACGCAGGAAGAGGTTTGGTGAAAACAGCCGCCCTGCCGCACTTCCTGTGAATAATTTTATGGTGTTGCTTGGGGCAACGGTGATGGAAGAAATGAACATTTCAAAGAAATATGAAGTACATGATTCTTTTTTTTAAAAAACAACACATATTTTTATTGATTTCAGAGAGGAAGGGAGAGGGAGAGAGAGATAGAAACATCAGTGATGAGAGAAACATTGATTGGCTACCTCCTGTACACCCTACAATGGGATCGAGCCCACAACCCACGCATGTGCCCTGACTGGGAATTAAACCGTGACCTCCTGGTTCATAGGTTGATGCTCACCCACTGAGCCATGCCGGCCAGGGGAAGTACACAATTCTTTGTGGGCTTCCTATTTGGTGTGAGTAATAAATATAGGAGAGGTGAGCCCTAAATATTTAGGAAAGACATTGAGTTCATCCATTAACCTTCACTTTTTTGCAGAGGTAGTTTACTTCTCATGTTTTTCAAAAACTCCAGGCTTTGGTAGGTTGTGTAGTCTCTCTCTGCCCCCGCCCCTTCCTGTACTGAACTGTATTTGATCATCTCAAGTAAAAAGACGTCTTGTTTAGCTTTGGCTGGTGTGGCTCGGTTGGGCGTCATCCCAGGCACTGAAAGGTTGTCGGTTAGATTCCCGATCAGGGCACATGCCCAGGTTGCTGCAGGCTCAATGTTTCTCTCCCGCTCCCTGTCTCTCTAAAACTCAATAGAAAGTTAAAAAAAAAAAAAAGATGTCTTATTTATTTCCAGCACCCAGACAATGACCTCCTTGCTATAACTGAGCTCAGTCTCCTGCTGTAAGACTGTAGAATGCATTTTCTCAGCTCTAATTGCTTGGCTGTCATTCTTTAGCACTGCAGGCTAAGAACCTGGCTTTGATTCGAACTTTCTCATTGTGTAGCCGTGTATCTAAGAATTTAGCATCAGTCTTACTCATTTTTAAGTGGCTTCTCATGAGATTGGAGCATAGGGTTATGCCAAAGACATTGGTGTTTTCTACAGCTGAAAAGCCTTACTGTGCCCTCTCCTGAGAGGTTATACAATATGCTGATGATGATTCTGGCTCATGCTAACTTCACTTTGGTAAGCCAGTTTAGGGGAGTCACAATCAGAATTTAATTCCAATTATTTTTGCAGTATCCTATATAATAAAAACATAGTATGCAAATTGTCTGGGAGTTTGACCTGGGGACAGGGCCGGCCAGGGAAGGGAGGGAGGCCTTGGCCGACGACATCGGCAGGTGGCCAGGGGAAGGGAGGGAGTACCCAGCCAGCAGCCAGCAGCCGCTAAGGGCCCTGCCAGTGCACAAATTTCGTGCATTGGGCCTCTAGTTAATTATAAATACAGATTGTCCTTCTTGTGTTTTCCTGTTCCTTTTACCCTTTCCTGAAGGGCTCATTTCAGTTTAATGTCTCCTAGATAACATATAGTATCTGCAGGCATTATAAGTCCACATTTGATTAACAATCTTAGAGAATCAGTATTGAAGCCCATTTCCTCTTTTATCCTTTTAAGAAGATCAAGGACCATTTTGGGAGTTGCTGTATCTGAGTTTTCTGGCTTTGCTGTTTAATTTAGTGTGACCTTGGATAACTCACAGGGGGGTAAGGTTCACTTTTCAGAAGGTGAAGTTTATGAAGGACCAATCAGACTATTGTTAAAAGAAAAAGACCTGAAAGATTTCTAGGTTTCAACATCTGGCCAGACTGATGACAATTTTTGAGTTTGGGTCAAGAAATACACTAGAGCAAGGATCATGATGCATTAGGAAGCAAGAGTTTGGAACAGGAAGGAAAAGAAATTGACCTGGTTCCCCCCCAAATCTCTACCACCCATCAAGGTGGCAACTCTGAGTTCCTTCAGTGTGCCAGTCCAACATGGCCCCGCCCTGATGAACTTAAAGTCTAGCAGGGAGGGGCAGATGCTGAACTGTAACAAGAATGACAGGTTTACCAGAGGGGAAGTTCAGGCCAGTATGAGCGCCTGTGATGAAGGGATCAACCTATCCTAGGGGACCAGAGAAGGCTTCCCTCGGAAGTGACACATGGCGGTGGAGACCTGAAAGATGAGTGAAGGTGAAGGGTTGATTTTAGTGCCCCTGGCTACACCCAGCTAATGCCACACAGGCTTTGGGGAGACGAGAAAAACTAGGTGTGGGGTGGAGGCAGATTGGAGCATTTTTTAATCATTAAAATGAAGGTGACAGCATCAAAGCCACCTAAAGAACCAGAGTGCTAACCCTACTCCTGCACCCAGCCCTGCGGGTCAGTGTTAAGGGAACCAGGACCAGCGCTGAAGGGTATGTGGAGAGAGGAGCATGGGTTATGTCGATTTTTATACAATTTACTGGGAGAATCAAGATGCTTGTTACGTAGAAGTATTCATCACCCCTGTGCCTTTGCTCGTGCCTTGCTGCCTGCCCTTAGAACACAAGCTCACAGACCTCTCACACCTCTCAAGTCCTGTTTATTGGAGCGTGGGCTTGGGAGTCAGATGACCAAGTGGAATCCCACCACCTCCACTTACCAGCTGTCTGCACTTGAGGCTACTCTCTGTGCGTTAGCTCCCTCATCTGTAAATAGGGGTAGCGATAATACCTGCCTTGTGTGATGAAATACTGCCTGTAGAAACACAGAGTAAGTCTCAGTAAATGTTAGTGGTAATAAGTAAGACCACTTTTTAGGAAGTGTTGTGTAACCAATACAGCCCTCGATGACCTGGGATTCTTACAGAATTCACTCTGCACTGGAGTTAAGAGCATACTTTTCCCCCTCTTAGCATTTACTTGGTCAATGCCCTTTAGCCAAAGACTACCAGAAGCAGTCCTGTAGTTAGGCAACTTGGATTTTAGTGAGGGAGAGCACAGACCATGGGGAACCACGGAGTATGTTAGTAAGGGAGTTAGAAAGAACTTCCTGTAGGATTTGGGTTAGGGTTAGGTGATTGGGGAGTATCTAAGGAAATGGGGTTTTGCCTTCGATTGGGAGCTGTCAAAAGCAGGGCAAGTCTCTGATTGGGCATCTCAGTCTGTAGGAAGGAGGACTACTGGAGGAGGCACTGCCACTTGTAAAGAGGCAGCAGGCACTCGCTTAGGCTGGGCTGGGCTGCTTGGTATTCTGCGGGTGGCATAGTGAGCTTATTTTTGTCTGTGACTAGACAAAATTATGAAGTGACCTTGTTTTATCTCTTTTTTATCACAGTCTCCAAGTACCTTTGTCTGAGGTTGGTATTCTGAGAGTTTATGTTCAGTAGGAGAATAACATGGCTTAGTCTGAGTGCCAGGCCAGCTTCTAAATGTCAGAATGTTTTATTTTTCTTTGTCATTGAGTAACTTTTAGTTGGGCTAGTTTTCTTCCTTCATGGAAATGGTAAGTGAATATATTCATTAATTCAACAAAACACTGAGTATCTATATCTACTACATACCACCCACTATGTTAAACATAAGATGCAATGGTAAAATCCCCGTGTGCAGGGTGCTCCAAGTCTAGCATAAGAACAGATTTCAAGATTGCTTCAATCAACCATTTTTTGTGTTTTGTTTTAAATGCCTTCTTCAACTTTCCTGCAAAGAATTACCCTAGGCTATGCCTGCACGCTCCCAGTGACAAGAAACACCTGCCCCCACTAGGCAATACTAGAGATTCAGTGTTAGAAAATCAATCCTTACCTTGATCTGTAATCCCCTCCCCCATATTCCATCATCTGGGCCTGTCTTCCATTCAAAGTGCACACAACAGGTTCTCTGCATGTTCCCTGTAGCACCTCTGTGTAGTCAACACATGGAAGGTCTGACTGAACTTTGATTCTCAAGTCTCAAGGCTGTAATGACTACTCATATTTTTCTCAAGAGTACCGTATTTTTCCGTGTATAAGATGCCCCCCCCCCCACTTTTCCAATCTAAAATTAAGAAATAAATATTTTAAACAAAACAGAACACATTTTTATTTAGTAACTAGAGGCCCAGTGCATGATTGAATCATGCACGTGTAGGATCCCCTACACGCTTTCGCTTTTCACGGTGGAGCTGGGTGCCTGTCCACTCGTGCACCAGGCCTTTCAGAAGCCTCCGGCTCGGCAGAGGCTTCTGAAAGGCCTGGTGCCGGAGCAGACAGGCACCCAGGTCCCCCACTTTTGTTTTTTTTTGTTTTTGTTTTTGCTGTGAAAGAGCTCATTTATTGGGGTGGTGGACTCAGTGGATCCAAAGTGGAGAGCTGGTGAAGGGATCGGTGGCTTCCAGTTTCAAGCGCTGGTTCTCAGTCCTGTGGCACCTGTTTATGGATCGCTTCGGCGAGGCTGGGCCACGTCAGGGCCGCACGCACTTTGGCATCCGGGCCAGGGATGCTCTCCAGGCCCCACAGGGTGAAGCGGCTGAAACTGGCGGAGGCACGAATAAAGCGGTCGAAGTCCCACTCCAGCGCCTCCGGGGGTTCCACCAGCTCCTGCTCCTCCTTGTCGGATCCCACTGAAAAGTCCTGCTTCCCCACCGACTGCTCTTCATCACCATCACGTATCCCAGCAGGCCAGGCGGCACCTCCACCTCCTCGCCCCTCAGACTGCGGCCCCGAAACGACACTTGGAGTCCATTGGGACCCTGACGGATGGCCGGGGTGAAAAAGCGCCCCACAGGGGCGGGCCGGTTAACCCGGACTTCACAGGGCAGGAGGTGCAGCGTGTGCGCAGAGCGACGGGGCGTAGGTGGATGCGGTGCTTCTCCATGTCTTCCTCGTCGCTGCTCTCCATCCTCTGCCGGGTTTCCGTGGCTCGCTGACTGAGGCCAGAGCTCGCTCCCCCACTTTTGATGGTCCGCGGCCGCTGAGGGGGTCTCCCCTGCTGTTGAGAGGCGCAGAGGGTGGGACCCCCTCAGCGGCCCGGATCTGGCCGTTGAGAGGCACAGGGGGCGGGAGTCCAGCCCCCTGCACCTCTCAACAGCAGGATAGCCCCGCTCAGTGGCAGCGGATCCGTGCCTCTCAATGGCCGGATAGGCCACCCTGAGTCCCGCCCCCCAGCCTCCGCCGCCCAATCGTGGGCCTAGCGGAGTGATGGTAATTTACATGGTACGCTATTATTAGATAGGATTACCGCATTGTTTACATTACATATGTAAACATGGGTAATGTTTACATATCAGTAATATGATATTATGCAGCATATCACTTTATTCAGCCTCTGTTGCATCACTGCTCTCTTCTTCATCACTATTAGTTCCAGACATATCAATTTCTTCAACTCCTGTTGTATCACTGCTGTCTTCTGGGTCACTGTCTATATATGTTAAGATCATCCTTGTAAACTGGTGGCATTTTCTGAGCTAACTTTGTTTGTGTTCTCATGGCCAACCCTTCTCCCATCATGAAATTGAAGCACCATTTTGCCTTTCCTGTAAAATCAACAATGTTTATTTTGCTTGCAAACATTCTTGCCTGATATTGAATAAGCTTGGTTGACATACATAAGCCACTCTGGCGCTGCTCCATAGTCCAAGTCTTAAGCCTCCAAGTTTGCCCATTTTGCTGGTTTTCCTCCTAAGGCCTTCTTCTTTTTTGGCCTCTTAAAGAGTTGTTCTTCCTGTTTACTCCACTGTCTGATCACACACTCAGTGGGAGGAGGTCCAAATTGTCTCTCTGCAACTCTATTTACATGCTCTTTTGCATAGCTGACTACATTCAGTTTGAATTTTACAGAATAAGACAATTGCTTACCAGTATTTATCTTTTTTATTTTTTGACACCTTTATGGGCTCAGAAGGCTTTGGTCCCTTTGCATCTGCACACTCTCCACCTCCACCTCCAATTATGACATCAGCTGATGTCAGTAACAATAAGGCTGGTGATTGGACAAGGTGTAGGCAGCTCTGCACCTGCACAGCTCCCTCCTTGGCTGACTTCTGTGTATAAGACCCCCTCGATTTTCAGTCTAACGATTTTAGAAAAAAAATAGCGTCTTATACATGGAAAAATATGGTACTCTATTCAACAAATACCTTAATGTAGATTCTGTGTTGGTATGCCTTTGGTATTTAGGTCTGAGGGAGACCATGTTATTGGGAGGTGAGAGCAGCAAACACTAGGTGGCAGCATCTAACTTCGGAACTGGCACAACCAGGTCTGGGAACCAAGTTCATCTCTCCCCATTTTAGAGAGTAGGGTCAGAGGACCAAATAATCCTGTCTGTTTTTGCCACCAGGCTGGACAGTCCTGGTCAAAGCCACCTGGGCTTTTTATGTATCCTATTTGAGATAATTGCTAGGAAAAGTGAGCCTCTTCCCACTAGTTTAGAATCTTGCCTGTCTGAAAGTTCTTCCTAAACAACCCTTTCGCATACTATCGTTCGCTATTATTTTCTTTCCTTTTCTCACATGAAGTTTTATTTAACTCAGTAAATAATTACTGGGTACTTTCTGAATCCATAAATCTTACCTTTTCAGAGACAAGCTAAAAATCTGTAATCCTCTAACTTCTTTCTTGTCTTCCTCTCCAGCTCCTTATCTATTGGCGGTGCTATCTCCATGTGCTCTATGTCCTCCTCAAGTTACAGAGACGCAAAGTTCTGTCATCCTTGACACTCAGTTTCTTATAGTTGTAAAGGTAACACTTTAGAACACTTTAGAACACAATAGGCACATTCTGTACTCTTTACAAAATGTGAGTCAGAAAAGATGGGCCATAAATTTAGCTTAAAATTGGAATCTGTGATGTATCAACACACATGTTTCTGAAACACTTCTCTCATAATTTGAGGAGCTGAACTTGGTCCACTACACATGTTTTAAAGGTATAATTTCACACTGTCCCTATGAAACTGACGTGGGGTCAGATACTAACTTGCCACTCATGAGGACAGGAAGAACTGACTCCTGAGGGTGCACTTCAGTGTTGGAGCTGCTGTGACTTCCAATTGTGACTTCCAGACCCCAGGCGTGACTTCCAATCCAGTCAGCAATCTTTTAATTTACTTTTTTGCAATGTGGTTATATTTGCCTCATCTTAGCACTGATATCCTTCATTATAAAAATACTAGAAGCCTGGTGCACCAAATTCGTGCACGGGTACAGTCCCTAGGTGTAGCCTGCGATCAGGGCCATCTTCCCCGGATGCCGGCAGCCGGCCCCGCCTCCTGCTGTCACTCACCTGGGTTCCCAGTTTGCCATTGGGTGATTGGAGCCTGTGGGCTGGGGGAGGGACCAAGAAGTTGACCGTTGTGCCCACTTGCCAGTCCTGCCCCTGCCGTGGGTTGCCCTCTGTGTGTGGTGACCAGTGGGGCAGGGGCCTTGGCCTGGTGCCACCCACATCCTATGCCACCCACTCTCAGGTACCTGTTCGCCATTGGGCGATGGGAGCCTGCCAGCCGAGGAAAGAGACCAAGAGGTGGTCAGTGCACCTCATAGTGACTGGTCAAGTGGTTGTTCTGGTCATTCTGCTGTTATGGTCACTGGGCTTTTATTATATAGGATATGTATTATAAGATCAAAGTTTTAAAAATATATGTGTCATGGGTTTAGCATTTGGTGTTTGAAAAACAATGTGCTATAATGAAAAACCTAGGTTTTAGAGTCAGACCATCCTAGGTTATAGAGCCAGCTTTGCCACTTTGGAGTGTGTAGGTAGCCTTGGGGAAGTTGCCCAGCTTTTCTGAATAGCTGTTTCCTTGTCTTTAATGTTGTGAGAATTACCTGAGGCTGTGTGAATAAGAAAAGCACTTAGTACAGTGTCTGACATATGCTAGTTGCTCAACACTTAGATACAATTATGATTATTAATTGAATTGTTCCAAGAAGAGGGGATCTGTAAGGTCATGGTAAGAGGGCCAGATGGTCTGGGGGAAGACATACTGGAATGATAGAGTGTCAGATCTCAACACAGCTCTTCACCTCTCAGAAAGCACAAGAAATGGATGTAGGAGAGACAAGCCAAGGCATAGAAAGGCCAAGCAACATAAACAGAATATGATTTAGATTCATTACCATCCATCCACTGGCTTCCAACACAGATTTGTATTTTGTCCATTTCAGATAGCCCTAGTGGGCTGGGGGCAGAGCAGGATTGTGGATTAGGGTAATATGATTTTGAATATCCCTTCCAATCTGATGACTTTCTGTTGAGAATTCTTTGTACATTTTCATCATCAAAAAATAGCAACAATGCATACAAGAAGCAACCAAGGAATGCATAAATAAGTGGAACAACAAATCAATGTTTCTGTCTCTCTCTCCCTCTCTCTCTCTCCCTCTCTCTCTCTTCCCTTCCTCTCTCTCTCTCTCAAATAAAAATTAAAAACATTTAAAAAATAGTAACAATAGCACTTAATGCATTGCCTACATCTAGATTATCATGGACTGTAGTTAAGTAACCTGCCATCATTGACTATCAAGTCCTCAGAGCCAGGTTGAAATTTACTCTTTTCTTCTGGTAGCTCCTAGATCAGTGCTTTGAATATTCACATTTATATTTGTTAGATTTACAATTAATTGCATTAGCCTGAATCTAGTTTTAGCTCTTCCACCAACTGAGCAAGTAACTTCCTCCTTCTGAGCTTCAGTTCCACATCTGTAAAATGGGAGGGTGGTCAAAAGGCCTCTGCTAGCTCTCATTTTCTGAAGTACACAGCTTTTACTCCCTCAAAGCTGCCAAAAATGAAAATAAGGTGAATCTGCAAAGCAATTTATGTTCACTGTTCTCCCAGCTTGGAATAGACTTGGACCATAAAATGGATGATAGATAGAAAACTAAATTATAGGCAAAATGTACTAAAATACCAAAGGATAAAGAAGCAGACATTGAGGGTATTTTCAGTGTAATGAGTGGTCTTTTAGAGAGAGTTGACCCACAGATGACCTTTGAGAGTCCAGTCTATTCTTCTTTTATTAAATACTGGTGTCCCGGTGCACGCATTCATGCACATTGAAAGGAAATTAATTAGAAGGTGGCTGGCGGGGCGGGACTGGGCAAGATGGGCCAGACACGCCCTGGAGCCAACCTCCCTTGGTCCTGCAGTGGAGTGAGTGGGGTCCCTCTGGCAGGTGGGGTCCCTTGGCCTGGCTTGTGAGGATCGGGCCAAAACTGGCTCTCCGACATCCCCTGAGTGGTCCCGGCGTGCAAGAGGGCACTCTGCAAAGTTGCTGTCATACAGGGTGTGGAACACAAACATAAGTGTGCCGTAAACCAGATACGGGGCCAACAGTGCCCCAGCAACCACATAACCTTGGCTGAAGGTGGAATCGTGTGGCCCCCTGAGGAATCGGGCTCCCTCTCTCTGGTTTCCGGGTGCATCACCCGAGAACTGTCGCTGCTTAGTCACCACAGCTCAGCAGCTCCTGCCTCGAGTGTCTGCCCCCTGGTGGTCAGTGTGCATCATAGCTACCAGTCAGAAGGACACTTAGCCTTTTATATATATAGACTAGAGGCCCGGTGCATGAAATTAGTGCATGGGTATGGTCCCTAGGCCTGGCCTGTGATCAGGGCCATCTTCCCCGGCTGCCAGCAGCTGGCCCCACCCCACCGCCTCCACCCACCCCCGGTTCCCCATTCACCATTGGGGGCTCAGAGCCTGCTGGCCAGGGGGAGGGACCTAGAGATGGTCAGTGCGTCTCATAGTGACTGGTCGAGCAGTCGTTCTGGTTGTTTCACCGTTTGGTCAATTTGCATATTGGGTGACATTGGTTAATACAATTACATAAGTTTCAAGTGTACAGTT